>NW_019397122.1:0-24329 GCF_000591075.1 Eurytemora carolleeae
AATATAGATTAAGACTGTTGTAATTTTTCTTTTTATTTCCATTGTTAAGGAGAAAAGTGTTCATTCACTGACGATTTTTAGGCCGTTTCTTGCATCTAGGTCAGAATGAATTCATACATTTAAAGTTTAAATTGGTGAGAACAATATTTTAACGATACTTTTATTATGATAGAGAAAGCAAAACGCAGCTTTTTTCTCTCTATAGCTTCGGTTGATAAAATTACCAAATTACTTAAATTTAAAAAAAACTTCAATGCTGCAACTTTTCTTTGCTTAATCTCAAAAATCTATTTTGTATGTGGAGGTAAACTCATCAGAGCTGTTAACTCTCGTATTGTAATTGTGGATATCATGATCAATGCTTGATTTCGATCATTTGTTGATCTTTATTCGATATCCCGCATAGTAATCGTACATAAAATATTTTGCATAAGATCTTGATGTCTAATAGTTTTCCGTAAGTCTATTTAATTGAAATGTTTTGTTATTATTATTAAAATTAGGTGGAAAAAATAATCAAAACAGCCAAGAGCTATTTTCCACCTAATTGCTTTATACTTGTACTGCTAATATAATCATCAATTTGTAATTGTAAACTCGTTCTGTATACAGATACATGTATTTTGGCAATAAACTTTATCTTATTTGATCTTATCTTATCTATTCAGGGGTTGAAACGATCGTTAATCAGGTGAGAAATGACTAAAATAAGATATTTAAAAGTGTCCACAGTGGATTTAGAGATCAAGGGATTGGAATTATGAAAATCCAACAAAAAAGTTCCCAACTCTGAACCTTTTAAACACTGAAGCTGCAACAGAACTAATGATTATAAGCTGCAAGAGGAGGATGCAAATCAACAGAACTAATGATTATAAGCTGCAAGAGGAGGATATCATTTAAGTGTAATTGCAATCCAAAAAACAGTTCCAAATATTCTTAAATTTAGTTAATAAAATAAAAAAACATCAATAAAAATATTCACTTAAATACCTTAAAAATGTCATCTTTTTTATCTCATCATTGGTTGAAGGCGTTGACTTAATTTCCATTGCAGCATAATTTGAAGCATACATTTTTACGTGGGCGTATACAGGATTCAATCTAGTGGGTGCAGTAGGGATTCTAGTGGGCGTATACAGGATTCAATCTAGTGGGTGGAGTAGGGATTCTAGTGGGCGTATACAGGATTCAATCTAGTGGGTGGAGTAGGGATTCTAGTGGGCGTATACAGGATTCAATCTAGTGGGTGGAGTAGGGATTCTAGTGGGCGTATACAGGATTCAATATAGTGGGTGGAGTAGGGCTGCTTCTACACGGCCCTCATGCCCTGCAATGCACTGATGCACCCATGCAATTTAAATTTTTTGGTACTATGTAGAAATTACAAATTTTTAAATCATTTTAGGCATTCTTTGAATGAAGGGTTAAACAAAGTTAAGATGAAAGATAATGCTATTATTTAATTCAAAGCCCTTAAAGCCGGCCGGCTCAGATTGTATTTTCTTTTCCAAACAGAGAAACTTTTTGTAAATAAACAATCTCTAAACCTTGTTTATTTATCCTTTTCCTTGAGTTCTAATTTGTTGCAGTTATCCTTTGATCAAATTCGGAGAAAAAAGTTTAAACAAAGATTCAAATATTTCAACTTGGTGGTCATCTTAACAAGAATTTGATCTTTAATGGCTGTCTTATGTCAAAATGAAGTATTCTTAGTAGTATCTTTATAACAGAAACAAATATCAAGGAATATAATAATTAATAACTGTCTTTAAACATTCTTTACGTGAATATTTACAAATTATCTTTTTGACATATCATAATATGAGTTTGTTTTCCCCTTTTATTTGACAACCATTTTTCTTGTGATTTTTTAACAAGTTTAGATACTGATTTGATGGTAATTATATCGTTAGAGCTGAAGAGGGTCAACCCAGACCGAAATATATTTTCAAAAATTATGGAACTAGCTCCGTGAGGTTGGTATACGTCAAATTCGGAGAAAACAGTTTAATCAAAGAGATAAACAGGGTGGTAATCTAAACAGGACTTAAAGATAGGTGCGTATATACGAGCAGTTTTGTAGAGAGGGGGCATTTTTTGTGCCCAACCCCCCCCTGGNCCGTTAAAAAAGTCCTTTTTAGCCTTCTTCCTTTCAGCCTGCTTTCTTACTTTTTAGGACAAGCCTCTGCTACATTTTTTTGTCAAAAAGTCGCCCCCCCCCAAAATATTGATACCTTTCTTAACTATGTAAACTATTCGATCATATACACTCTTCCATATAACAAGTGTTAATAAATTATTTATGTAATTTTCTTAAGTTGACTCATCAGACACTTTCTCTTAATAATGTGGGGTAAGCGTCAATCGGTGAAAAATAGAGATGGAAACGTTTCTTTAAAATTATCTTTCTTTTCATAGAAACCATACATAAATTGTATTATAAATAATGATATCAAAGATATTTTTACACTGAAGGCAGCTTATTGATTAAAGCTTTTTTAATGAAACTTCTTTAGTAAAGGACAAAAGTGAGATTTTAAAGTAATTTTTATATGAGTGTATCCCCCCTCAGGAGGGGGCAAGCGTAGAGGGGGGCGCCCCCCTCGTACGCCCCTGCTTAAAGATCAGATCTTTAATCTTTGATGGCAAGAGTATTAATGTCAAAGCGCGACCAAAGAAAAAGGTTGATAGTTTTTTGAGCTTTTAGAATATATCTTTTTATAATATTGTTATAATCATTAAAATTATCATCATTGGTGTTATTATTATTACTGTTATTTGACTATTATCATCATCATTATTATTATTATTATTATTATTATTATTATTATTATTATTATTATTATTATTATTTTTATCTTTTACCTATAGTTTGAAGGATATGAGTCTGTTGTATATACTCTATTCATCTATATACAAGAAAGATAAATAATTCTGAAATAAATCTGCTCTCTTGCTGGAAACTCCTGTGTTGGATTCTTAATCCCGTTCGCTTAATCTCAATATCCACTGTGGACACTGTTGAATTTTAGACAGTTTCCTGGATAGCAAATAGAAATTAAATAATCTGCAAATTCTGAATAAAAGAAGATTGAGCATTGATCTCGATATCCATAATACAAGAATTTCCAGTTTAGATTCAATAATAAGATGAGGATGAGGATGAGGATGGGGATGCGGTTGAGGATGAGGATGTGGTTATGGATGAGGATGAGGATGTGGTTGAGGATGAGGATGAGGATGTGGATGAGGATGAGGATGAGGATGAGGATGAGGATGAGGATGAGGATGAGGATGAGGATGAAAACCTGTGATTGTGATCTATATCTCGGGATGAAGGATGAAGAGTAGAGGGATGAATAAACGGGTGCAGGGCTTAAACTTCTTCCTAACCTATTCAACCAAAACAAAATAAATATTTATAAAGATTTACAAAGACGATCTTACACTCTTTTTAAGATATCGAATATATTTGTTTTATAGCAACATCAAATACACATTAGATTGCTTAAATACATGCCGTCTTCCTATTCCACAGTTTTCTGTTGATTACTATATATTTTCTTTGTTTGCAGATAATTCAAAATCAGTGCAAAAATCTTGCAAAGAGTTTTTCTGTTGTTGACATCTGTTCCGCTAATTTAAGAAGATAAATACAAGAATACATCGTTTCAAACTTTTCATTAGTTTTTGAAACTTTAACTCTAGGGAAAAAGTGTTTTAATTTAATCGAACGTAAAGTTTATTTTGGTTAAAAAGGACTGTAGGAATAATTTTAATTGATCCTCCATTTAAAAAAGTGTCATCACTGATTTACAACGTGGTTCGAATATTGTGCTTTCTTTAGCTGATTATTTTGATTTTGGTTTGATATATATTTGTTTGATTGCCTGAGCCTGTTCTGATAGCAATGCAAAGACATTCTAAGATCTCGATTCTTGATGCTCAGCAAAACCTTAAAAATTAAATAATAAAAGTTGAAGGGCCCGGCGTTGCCCGTGGAAAAAAAATCAAAAAAACGAACAAATAAAAAAAAAATTTCGAATTTTTTAGCCACCCATGAGTGTCCACAAAAATTTCAGCCCATTCGGTCCACTGGCTACAGGCAACATATATATGAATGTCTTGTTTTATTATATAGATATAGAATATGTTTATTAATTTTTAAGTGATCCCATATTTAAGGGCGCATTGTCCCACACCGAGGTGATGGCTAAAAATGTACATTTGTCCCACACCGAGGAGATGGCTAAAAATGTACAGTTTTCCAGTTCTTTTATTCATTTAAAAAGACTTGATAATGTGCCCCAGGCCCAACTAGGGTTTCCGGCGAAAAGGAAAAATCGTTTCGCGAAAATTTTTTTTCGCAACCGTTTCGCTTCATTTTCGCATTTCATTTTCTCGCGAAAAATATTTACGTTTTTTTCGCAAAATTTCGCTTCAATCTGTTTCTCAAAAAAATAAATGAGAAAGTTTCTCGAAATAGAAAATGCGAAAATGCGATCAAAGTTTTCGCGTTTTTTCGCGAAACGTTTCGTTCGCTGGAAACCTTAGCCCCAACATATAGTTTTTAATTTTGGGAAGGGTCTTTTAAAAAAGTTTTTGTTGTCAGATCCTTCCGTTTGGTATAAAACCAGGTCCAATATTCAAAAATCCGAGGTGTTCATAAACCGGAACTCTATGGGGAGAAACCTAAAAAGAAAGGTTGCAGCAATCCCATGGTTGCAAACAGCTTTGATGGACCTTAGAAATAAGCAATTTTGGAATAGCATCAAATTGGGGCCTTTTCAAGAAATAATGGAAGTATAATTTCTAAGAAAAATTAAAGTGCGTTCAGATTTATAAATTATTTTTTTTTATTTCTTAAACAAATTTGTTAACTGAAGTTAACGGAGATTTTCGAATATTGGACCTGGTTTTACACCAAACGGAAGGATCAGACAACAAAAAATTAATTTTACAACCCCTTCTAAAATTAAAAACTACATACTTAGACACATTTTAGAGCCTTTTTGAACGTATGAAAGGGCTAAAAAACTCTAATCCTTAAATAAGACACCCTCTATGAGTCTATGATATAATTAGGTTAAAACTTATGATATTTTAATTAGAACAAATATATTTGAAAAATTGCCACCAAAGTTTTTGATATTTAAAATATTTAAAAAATTCACCAGTATGATCCCAAAAAATCTACGAAATTTGTTATTATTTCTAATATAATAGTGAAAGAGAGGGGTACGAAGTACCCAGAATGCCTAGTATATCGAAACTCCTAAATAAGCAGTAAGCACCTTTCTCCTTGGAGAACTCCTGTTGACTGTATCAGGAGAACTCCTGTTGACTAAATCAGGGGAATACGGCTCCAGGAGGATCTCCTTTTATTCTCTCCTTTCCCTAATCATGATAAATCTACGGTAGATACACCAGGATCATGATAAATCTACGGTAGATACACCAGGATCATGATAAATCTACGGTACATACACCAGGATCATGATAAATCCACGGTAGATACACCAGGATCATGTTTAATCTACTGTAGATACACCAGAATCATCATTAATCTACGGTAGATACACCAGGATCATGTTTAATCTACGGTAGATACACCATGAACATGATTAATCTACGGTAAATACACCAGGATTATAATTAATCTACGGTACATACACCAGGATCATGATAAATCCACGGTAGATACACCAGGATCATGTTTAATCTACTGTAGATACACCAGAATCATGATTAATCTACGGTAGATACACCAGGATCATGTTTAATCTACGGTAGATACACCATGAACATGATTAATCTACGGTAAATACACCAGGATTATGATTAATCTACAGTAAATACACCAGGATCATGATTAATCTACGGTAGATACACCAGGATCATGATTAATCTACGGTAGATACACCAGGATCATGATTAATCTACGGTAGATACACCAGGATCATGTTTAATCTACGGTAGATACACCAAGATCATGTTTAATCTACGGTAGATACACCAGGATCATGACTAATCTACGGTAAATACACCAGGATCATGACTAATCTACGGTAGATACACCAGGATTATGATTAATCTACGGTAGATACATCAGGATCATGATTAATCTCGGTAGATACACCAGGATCATGTTTAATCTACGGTAGATACACCAGGATCATGTTTAATCTACGGTAGATACACCAGGATCATGACTAATCTACGGTAGATACACCAGGATCATGTTTAATCTACGGTAGATATACCAGGATCATGTTTAATCTACGGTAGATACACCAGGATCATGATTAATCTACGGTAGATACACCAGGATCATGATTAATCTATGGTAGATACACCAGGATCATGTTTAATATACAGTAGATACACCAGGATCATGATTAATCTACGGTAGATACACCAAGATCATGATTAATCTACGGTAAATACACCAGGATCATGTTTAATCTACGGTAGATACGTCACCAGGATCATGATTAATCTAGGTAGACACACCAGGATCATGATTTATTTACGGTAGATACATCAGGATCATGTTTAATCTACGGTAGATACACCAGGATCATGATTAATCTATGAACTATATTGGATCAAATTATCTAAGTTTTAAATGTCAAAGGGTTTTAGCATCAGGTTGCAAAGATATAAGGATTAGAGTATGTGGTTCTGTGGCAATGTCTGTGCTGTAATCCTCCAAGAAATTCAAGTTCGCTTTGTTTGTATGAAAACTAAATTAAGTTCAGAGGTGTACGAAGGGTGGAGGAATATGGGGGCTAGGACCCCCCTTGATCAGTAAAATATATGGTTTTCTGGGGGGTTTCAGGCCCAAACAAAAAGAAGACAAGTGTAGCCCCCCCCCCTCAACAAATTTAACAATAGCAACAAATTTTGCAGATTATTGATCCTAAACCTTTTTCCTACCCTCTTCTGAAACTTTTTACATAGATCTTTTTCCACATATTTTTAACAAATTTGTATCCTAAATCTTATTCCAAACCATTTCCTAAACTTGTTCCTAAATCTTATTCCAAACCTTTACATAAACTTGTTCCTAAATCTTATTCCAAACCTTTTCATAAACTTGTTCCTAAATCTTATTCCAAACCTTTTCATAAGCCTTTTCCTAAACCTTTTCCTAAACCTTTTCCTAAACCTTTTCCTTAAACTTTTCCTAAACCTTTTCCTAAACCTTTTCTCAAAATTTTTTTCACAATTGTCAAAATTCTTCCTTCTAACAAATATTTTCAAAAAGCACAAAACCAAAAAAACGTCATTTTGCTTTTATTTTTTATGAATGATTTTGTTGCCATATTCACCCCTGCTGGCACGCCAGCAATAGATCGGAACTAAACAAACATGAAGGAATGCTAAGAATGTTTATTTTTCATTTTTATTTATAAACGTCTATATTTACTTTTAGACTTCATGGCCTTTCTTTAACATTTTTAGAAATAGAAATATACAGTGGTACCCAGAAAACAGTTGCTTTCATTAATTATTTCTTTTCATCAAGAAACGTCGTTATGGGTATTTTTTATCTATAGTTGTTTTAAATGTCATATGTCTTATGTTTTATCAAATGTTTTAGTACAGGGTGTCCCAATAAACATGGAAAGTCAGTAACGAATTCGATATCGTTTTTTTAAATAATTCTTTGATTTAGTATATAGTGATACCTACTGAGGAAGCTGTAATCTGTAAGAGTTTCGTCTGCTATGTTCACATTTTGACTGCAAAAGGGTGTACTCAGTAAAACAAAAAAATTGCAGTGTACAAACAGAGTACACTTGTCCCTTCTCTCTTGCAAAGACATTATAAACACATCTTTACATTACCGTTTTCATAAAATAAACACTGAATTCCCATGTTTATTGGGACACCCTGTATTTTTTCAGACAGTTAACAAAACCCCTGCGATAATCTAATATTTCTACAGAAAGAAGAATACTTTTTGACTGGTTTAAAACATTGTGTAACATTCTTATTTAAAACTATTGAGTCCCATTATTTTTTAAAATGAGATAAAAGAAGTAAATTTTAAAAAGTTACGATTGAAGACGACATCTAGAATGGTGTTTGATGTTGTAGGGTATTTTAGAGAACATAAGAGCAAGTTTTTACACACGGAACTCAACCTCGTCTGTCTTTAATTTCGTAGATAGACAAGTTTACAAGGAAATTCGACATTTTTTAGACAAAACTATTACATAGACAGAGAGAGAGATGAATGTAAATGAAAAAAGAAAGTTGCATTTTATGTTAGACCGATAAAAAATGTTCTGCAAAATGATCGAATAGACATTTAAACTGGGAGTCTTTAAATTGCTCAATTGCTGTGTTTTTGGACTATTTTTAATTACAACGCCTAACAGTTGTCTTCATTTTCCGTAATTTGATGGGTAGAACAACTCAACATATTCAAATCTAAGTACTTTCTTAACTTCTTAAAAATATATGATAATCTAGCTTTTCTGTAAAAAACTCTTCCCTTTGGATCACTTCCCTTTGTATCACTTCCCTTTGTATCCATTCTTCTATTTCTAAAAAATCTCATCTTAATTTTTTCTCTCATTCATGAAATGTCTATCTAGGAAATGTCCTAAACACTTACACTTTGCCTAATGCACAATAAAAGTAAGATTATATCCAGCCCCTTTATTTTGCCTTTTTGGCTGTATTTAGCTTAAAAGAAAAAAACTGTTTTTAACATATTTTGAATAAAATTTTTGCTTGATGCAGACAAAATAAGTAAAACTTTTAATTATGAAAATGGATTTTTTAAATTCTGATAAGATTCGGTACCAGCAAATCAGTTTATTTCAGATAGCATGGATAAAAAATAACAATTTAAATACTTAAAATTTTATTGACTCAAACTTCAGTATGTATTTGCTTGGGGATGAATGAGGGTTGAAGTTACGGCTGAACCGAATAATTTTCAGTGTTGGATTGACAGGAGGAATGACTGAAGGCTGATCATCTTAGTATCCCTGAGCGTTAGGCTGGTAAATAGCTCCCTTGTAGGACCATTCTACGTTGGGGTTAGCGGGGTCATACTTGTACACTGCGGGGTCAGCGGGTACATAGAATCTGCTCAATGGGTAGTTCCATACTTTGTTGGGGTTAGCAGGGTCATACACGTACACATCCTTATCAGCTGGTTTGTACAGGGGTCCGGTGTAGGCGTATGCGGCATCCTCACTAGCCTGGTTGGTTTGCGGCATTGCGCTTGTAGCGGCAGCGAGTAGAGCGAGAAGTCCGGCCTTTGCGAAGAACATTTTGATATTGAATGCTAGCTGGGTTGCTAGCACAGGGTTTATATACGCAGCCAGGATCAGGCCATTTCAAGCGCACACAGAACCATCCTATATCAGACCATTATATACGTTATGCAAACATGTAGTACTTTGTAATAGTTTTACTAAATGAAAAAAAATGTTCAATCGTTATTATAAAGAAGGTTTTTCTAATGTTAATTTATGATTAAATTTTGTTCTTCCCCATTTCTCATAGATTTAACATAGATTACTTTAGAAGTTTACACATCTGCAATGTTCGAAGAGGAGCAACAGAGTTAGTTTTTTATTTCCTTTTCGTCGAGAATTTATTGCTTTGAAATATTCCCCCCTCGCTAGTCCGATTTGCAAGTAAGAAACATTTTCATGTTTTGCAATACATTAAGAAATGGTTGAATAGTTAACAGGAAGCATTACGGAGCGCATTTCCGGAAATTCCGGATCAAAGATTATTTGTACTTCACGAGAAGAGAGGCCTTTTTTAAATATTCATTTTCATAAATTTAATGATACTTTTTGTAAGCAGGCTGAATCTATGTAATATAAAAAGAAGTAATCTCTGTTTATATGTCCGATCATAACTCAAGAACCCCAATACCAATTTGTCTCAAACTTTGATTGGGGGACTCGGTAGAACCACTAACACGTCCTAAGCTTGGTTTAAAGTTTTTAAGTTGGATGGGTTGACAGAGGGAAAAATCCGGGCAAAGGTGGGTTTCCAAACTAATAAATGTATAAAGTAATATGAATGATAACATATATTCAAATAGTTAACAAACACATACATGCCCCCCAACTATTAAATGTCCCTAGTCCAAATTTGCAAGGCCTGGTCATTAAAGAAAATAGACCTCTATCTTTTATTATTTGGAGGGTGCAGTGCAAGGGAGGATTAAGAAAGAGTTTTTTAAAAAAGTACGTCAGGAAAATGTTCAAAATAGTTATTTTTTTTGACATTCATTTTTTAAGGGATTTTAAAATATATAAATAATAGCTCTGTAACTTAATTAATTAAAAAGTAATTGAGCATTTCTGATTTTTTTAAAACATCGGGCCGCCGTTTTAGCAAAATTTGTTCACAATTAAGTTAAAAAAGGGAAAAAATTTTAGTGTTCTAATTCCAGCCGTTATTAAGTTATTTATAAAAAATCACATTAGTATACAATTAAACTTACTAGGATAAAGAAGTATACAATTAAACTTACTAGGATAAAGAAGTACACAATTAAAATGGAGACGGAGACAATACCAATAACATAATATTCTGTTTGTATGATTAATTAATATTGAATTTTTAAAAAGTTTTTAAAAAATCGTGGAAATAATTAATAATCATTGTTTTAAAATGTGAATGATCAAAGCAATAATAAGCGAGGCGTTATGAGAGGAAAATGTTTTGCAAGTAGTCCTATCATTTAATCATGTTAGCTCGGTTCCTGTGCTAAATAGAAAAAACACAGTTCAGAGATTTTTTCTTTGCAACCAAACCAAACCAACCAAACACATAGTAATCCAAAACTAAAAGTTGCTTGAAAGCTCTCACTTAAATATTAGTTAAAATTTGCCGATTACTCCTTAAAAACTAAAGTTAATAACAGGTGTATTTGTGTACTATTATGTTCATGTCTAGGGCTACAAAACTAAAGTTAAGAACAAGTGTATTAGTGTACTACAGTGAACCCCTTAATAACGAATACATCGGAAGAATTTATCAAATGTCGTCTTGACAATTTTTCAATGAGTTTTATACTATATTACGTAAAAATCTTTTGTATATAAATATATTGTAAGAAAAACCGACTCGTTGAATATTTGAGAAACTCAGTGCATTGCTTTATTGATTTTTATTCATATACTATAATATTAATAATCAATATATTAGGTCTTAAAGCACAGGCACTAAATCACAGGAAATGTGAACGGTCTTGCAATTGTAACTTCACAAAATATATATGAATATATAGATATGTATAAATACATATTTATTATATCTATATTAAATACTAGCATGAGGCCCGGCATTGCCCGTGAAAAAAAATGGAAAAAATGTTGAAAAAATATTTGAAAAAAGTGTTGAATTTTTTTAAGCCTTAGACACTCCCCGGCTACCCATGGGTGTCCATAAAAAAATTTAGCCCATTCGGTTCAGCCGTTTGGCCGGCTATCGGTGTCATGTTTACGATATGTCTTGTTTTATATTATATAGAAGATATGTTACTAACCAGTCAAGTTTTCAACCGGTAAAATCAATATGGTTCCATATTGAACTCCGTCGCACCATCAGATAGAATTTAGTGTGAACCACTTCATACCACAAATTAAGGCTTAAAAACACACATCGTCGTACTACAGGGTGTCCCACAGTTATATTAAAAAACTATTACCGTCGTAGATACAGGGTGTCCCACAGTTATATTGGAAAACTATTACCGTCGTAGATACAGGGTGTCTCACAGTTATATTTGAAAACTATTACCGTTGTAGATACAGGGTGTCTCACAGATATATTTGAAAACTATTACCGTTGTAGAGACACAGGGTGTCCCACAGTTATATTGGAAAACTATTACCGTCGTAGATACAGGGTGTCCCACAGTTATATCGGAAAACTATTACCGTCGTAGATACAGGGTGTCCCACAATTATGATGGAAAACTCTTACCGTCGTAGATACAGGGTGTCGCACAGTTCTGATGGAAAAAACACCCACATATTAAAGATACAGGGTGTCCCAAAACACACACCGTCGTAGATACAGAGTGTCCCTAAGCATTATTGAAAAAACACATTACAAAACAATTACAAAACACATTACAAAACACATTACAAAACACATTACAAAACACATTACAAAACACATTACAAAACACATTAGAAAACACGTTACAAAACAGATTGTCCCACATCTTTTTTGGATCGTTCATAGCTCTAACTGATGGTTTAACCCTATTCAAGTACCCCAGCAGGGATTGGGTTAATACCATTTGAAGATAATTAAATCAAGTTCTTAAATTGTATTTCAATATGATGTTAAAAACTTGATAATTTCAATATGATGTTAAAAACTTGATAATTTCAATATGATGTTAAACAATTGATAATTTCAAAGTTTTTGGGCCAAAATAAAATTTGCACTTAGGAAAGACGCAGGTTATTGAAAGGGAATGTGGAAAAAAAAATTTGATTTCTTTTTTACCGAAGTTATACCAAAAACGTTATTTTATTTTAGACTAGTACTTTGAATAAAAAAATTTTCTTTTTCACACGTTTTATAAAGTTTAAATTGTTTTACTCAGAGGATTTTAATTTTTTTCTCGTTTTTCAATCTTTTTACTTATAGAGCGTTCTTAACTAAAGGTTTACTTTACAGTGGAATTTGCTGAAGTTTCATTTATTTTATCTTTCTTCATGTAACGATTAAAGTTTATTATATTTTCTCAAATCCTTATTACTAATTTTTTTTTACCATAGAACGTTTTTCTTTTAGTGGTTTCATAGCTATTCATAGATGGATATTTATTTAGTTTTCTAGTCCGGTTACTTAAATGGCCCTAAAGAAAGTTTATGACCAGTGGTGGTGGAAGTGACATTTTTTACTCCAATTTTTAAAAATTGAATAAGAAAAAGACGCAAAAATTGCAGCGCGAAACGTCCTTGTGAAGTTTCTGTTATTCTACTCTGGAAAATATTTACCAAAGTAATTTCTAATGACCCTATCTATTTTTTAAAAGAGTGGAATGTCGGATTCACAACGGTACCCTTGAAAGCTTTGTCTGATAGATAATTTATGAGATATTCATTTTTTTCTATTTAAAAAATTGATAGTTAATGTTAAATAGTTAAATTTTATTAAATGGAGAATTCTCTAAAATGAAATCTGCGCATATCCGCTACCTTCAGAATTAACAGGAATAAACCCTTTCCAATTTTTGGAGAAAGGCCTTTAACTTCTACAACCAAAATCAAAAAAAAATTGGTACTGTTGTAAATCAGGCATGGTACTTTATATACGAATATAACTATTTTTGTTTTAGAATTTCCGATGAACTCGAAGTTGATTTTCTGCCTCCTTCTAGTCTTTAATGCTAGGTAGAAACCAAGGAGTATGGAATAGAAGGGAGATACAAATGACGCAGCCCGCCCTACCATATGAGTATGCATACTTTGCAGACGGTACTTCATTTGAATAAGAAATATGTGTCTGATGTACAATTACCGCGTATACAATAACCTATTCTGAATATTTCTTATACAAATGGAGTACCGTCTGCAAAGCATGCATAACCATAGGGTAGGGCGGGCCGCGTCAGTTGTATCTCCCTTCTATTCCATACTCCTTGGTAAAAACAAAAAAAATTTATATTCATAGTAATATTATGATTGAAAATAAAATAATTTTACATTTTCTTAATAATGTTACAGTGGTATCCACAAAGAAAAAAGCTTCAAAGACGTTTTAACGGAATTATTTTCAATGCAGACAACTGATTTAAGTATTAATAATTTGCGTTTTTTATCGTCAATAAATTTTTTCAAGTTATTAATAAGAAAGCATATATTTGTTGTAGTTTCATATTGCAATGAAACTAATAGAATAATATTAAATTAAGTATTCATATTTGAAAAAATGCAATAATTTCGTGGATCAGTAATTAAATCTTTGTCAAAAATTCAAATTTTCTAATCCCTATATCTTTGTAACCTGAAGGTGTAAACCTTCGATATTTCAAATTTAGATTATTTGAAAATAGTTTATAATTTCTAAGGTTTAAAATTTTTGATTGCAAAACATAAAGTGAAATTAGAAATCCGAATTTGTGGCAAAGACTCAATTACTTTCTTAATTTGAATAAGATTCTAATAATTGTTTAATGTTTAAGGTTTTCTGAGCCGAGTGTATTTAATGCAGGTGATATTTCAAACCTATTTCTATAATTTGTACATACATCATACAGCATGTATCCCGAGGGGATTAAACTTGTACATACATCATGCTGCATGTATCCCGAGGGGATTAAACTTGTACATACATCATGCTACATGCATCCCGAGGGGATTAAACTTGTACATACATAATACAGCATGCATCCCGAGGGGATTAAACTTGTACATACATCATGCTGCATGTATCCCGAGGGGATTAAACTTGTACATACATCATGCTACATGCATCCCTAGGGGATTAATCTTGTACATACATCATGCTACATGCATCCCGAGGGGATTAAACTTGTACATTCATCATGCTGCATGTATCCCGAGGGGATTTAAATTTTCATTTTGTGACATTTGTATAAAAAGAGTTGGTTTCTGTATACAAATGTTTTTAGATTGACGGGATTCAATAAAAGTTGTTCCCTACCAAAAAAACAGCAGTTTTTATTCTACCGGGGTTTCATTGACTTTTTCATTTATCATTTGAATCAGTGAAAATTTAAACCCCTGAGGGATTCAATCATTAACTGAAAGAATTCCAGGGACCCCCTCTGACTTTATTGGAGATAACTCAAAAAGTATTGGTCTGAGACTGTTCAAATTTGTTTACTTTTCTAACTAACACATGTCCCTTACTTTAGGCTCAAACCAGGGCTTTTATACCTACTGCCTGAATGCCTTATTTTACCTTTACCCGACTAAATCTATATTTAGACCTACTTCCGGTCATTGAATTTAGACTTTTTATGTATGCTCTGTGGAAAGCTTTCAACAAAAGGAATCAGATTGGAAAGTTTTTGCGAAGAAATTTTGCATAGTTTGTTGCAACAGATGCCTCAAGAAAAATTTTTCACATTTTCATTTTCCTTAAATAAAAATTAAGTTTTTGAAGATTTTGAAAATATTTTTGCACATTTGAATTTGCCGTGGTAATGGCTTTTCAAAAATGTTTATCATAATTGCGCACTTTTTGTTTTTGCACATATTTTGCTTTATAACTTGAAATTGCAACAATAAAATATTTGAAGTTTTATCAAAGGGAAGCCCAAAGGCTTTCTAAAAGTGTATCAAATGTTATAGATTTGTATCAATAAGGAAATAGAGGGGGGTGGGGGCCCGGGACTATATTGGATAAACCTGACGTCAGCCTGAATAATAATAAATTTTGCATTTGTTAGACTGGATTCCGGTTCGGTTTCCTAAATGGTTTGATTCCCCTCTTGTACTCTCACATGTACCGTTTATGCCTGCAGCTGATGTTGGTCGGGCCTGTACATACAATGGAGTACATGGGACCTGCCAGTACAAGTAAGTACGATACTGTACATACAATAGAGTACAATTGTACGTACAATACTGTACAAACAAAGGAGTACAAGGAACATGCCATTACAAGAAAATACAATACTGTGAATACAATTTAGTACAAGGAACCTAGCAGTACAAGTAAGTAAAATACTGTTCATACAATAGTGTACAATAAACTTGTAAGTACAAGTTAGTACAATACTCTAGATACAACAGAGTACAGGAATCCCTCCAGCACAATGATATATAAAAAAAACTGTACAAATATACAATTGAGTACAATGAACCTTGTAGTACAAGTACAATACTCCAGATATAACGGAGAAAAGGGAACCCACCAGTACAAGTATAAGTACAAACAATGGAGTGCAAGGAACCTGCTAGAAGAAGTAATCAAAATCTTGAGCTGCTTGTACAAGTAAGTACAAGCAGCTCAAGAAACCTGTCAGTACATGCAAGTTTAGTACTGTTACAAAAATGGAGCTCACGGAACCTGAAAGTACATGTAAGTCTAGTACTGTACAACCAATGGAGCTCAAGGAACCTGAAAGTACATGTAAGTTTAGTACTATACAACCAATGGAGCTCAAGAAACCTGAAAGTACATGCATGTTTAGTACTGTACAACCAATGGAGCTCAAGGAACCTGAAAGTACATGTAAGTCTAGTACTGTACAACCAATGGAGCTCAAGGAACCTGAAAGTACATGTAATTTTAGTACTGTACAACCAATGGAGCTCAAGGATCCTGAAAGTACATGTAATTTTAGTACTGTACAACCAATGGAGCTCAAGGATCCTGAAAGTAAATGTAAGTTTAGTACTGCACAACCAATGGAGCTCAAGGATCCTGAAAGTACATGTAAGTTTAGTACTGTACAACCAATGGAGNTTGATACAAGTACACTTTGGTCTACATATTGTTGTACAGGTAAAGTGATACAAGTACACTTTGGTCTACATATTGTTGTACATGTAAAGTGATACAAGTACAATTTGGTCTCCATATTGTTGTACAGGTAAAGTGATAAAAGTATAATTTGGTCTACATATTGTTGTACAGGTAAAGTGTAACATATGTACACTTTGGTCTGCGTATTGTTGTACATTTAAAGTAAAACATGTTGTCCATGTACTTTAACATATAAATATAAAAAATGTGCACTTTGGTCCACATATTATTGTACAGGTAAGGTAAAACATACACCCTTTGGTCTACATAGTGTTGTACAGGTAAAGTATAACATGTACACTTTGGTCTATAAATTGTTATAGAGAAAATTATAGGATTCCGGCCTTTGATAATTTTTTAAGGCGTATAATTTCTAAGTAAGAGTGTATGTAAAATCGTAAAATTTCATCAGAATGATTTTTTTTAGATGTTCAAATTTGCGGAGGAAGCACAAATTCTAGAATTTCGTATTTTCAAAATCCATCATTTCCACAGGAAAGCTTTAAATCTACCATAATTTTAGGGGAGGGGTCCAAAACTTTATATATAACCAAAAGTTAAAAACCTATTTTATAAACTTTCCTTATAAACAAATCCTATTCTTCTAACCTTACTTCATAAACATTGGTTTAAATCCTATTCTTCTAACCTTACTTCATAAACATTGGTTTAAATCCTATTCTTCTAATCTTTCTTTATAAACATTGGTTTAAATCCTATTCTTCTAACCTTTCTTTATAAACATTGGTTTATTCGTCTAACCTTTCTTCAATAACATTGGTTTAAATCCAATTGTTCTAGCTTTCTTTATAAACATTGGTTTAAATCCTATTCTTCTAACCTTTCTTTATAAACATTGGTTTGAATCCTATTCTTCTAACCTTTCTTCAATAACATTGGCTTAAATCCTATTCGTCTAACCTTTCTTCAATAACATTGGTTTAAATCCAATTGTTCTATCTTTTCTTTATAAACATTGGTTTAAATCCTATTCTTCTAACCTTTCTTTAATAATATTAATAATATATATTTTCTTTTAAGTCTTTTAAGATTAAAGTTAACAGGAAGAAAAAGCACTGACTGTTTCTTGTGTTCACAAGGTGACCTTTTAATGTTATGTCATTTCATGTGATTTCATGTGATTTCATGTGATTTCATGTGATTTCATGTGATTTTGTGTCATTTTGTGTCATTCCGTGTCATTTTGTGTCATTCCGTGTCATTTCGTGTGATTTCATGTGATTTCATGTGATTTCATGTGATTTCATGTGATTTCATGTGATTTCATGTGATTTCATGTGATTTCATGTGATTTCATGTGATTTCATGTGATTTCATGTGATTTCATGTGATTTCATGTGATTTCATGTGATTTCATGTGATTTCATGTGATTTCATGTGATTTCATGTGATTTCATGTGATTTCATGTGATTTCATGTGATTTCATGTGATTTTGTGTCCTTTCGTGTCATTTTGTGTCATTTTGTGTCATTTTGTGTCATTTTGTGTCATTTCGTGTCATTTCGTGTCATTTCGTGTCATTTCGTGTCATTTCGTGTCATTCCGTGTCATTTCGTGTCATTTCGTGTCATTTCATGATTTCATGTCATTTCATGTCATTTCATGTCATTTCATGTCATTTCATGTCATTTCATGTCATTTCATGTCATTTTTTAGCTAACCCTTCAACCTGATGTTTGTGCTGTCAGACTAGTATTGGAGAGGTAAATTTTTAATTTCTTCACCTTATTTAAAGTAAAAATTATTTCCTGTTTCGAAAAAAAAATATTTAATTTAAGATTAAAAGACGAAAACTCTGTGATGGAAAGACGACTTTCAGAATCGAGTTATAGCTTTAAAAAGTCTAATGAGGATGAAACAGCCAACGTTGTCACTTCAAATTCCACATTTCATCAGATACTTTACATTACGGTTTTGAGTGTCCATTGTTATGAAAACGACATTTCCCGTACATTGGAGCGCATCCCAAGTAATTATAACCTTATTATACAACCCTGATAATTAACGTATGTTTAGGTTCGGATCAATTTCTTCTGCAGACTTCAACAAAAAAACAGGTTGAATAGACAATTTAAATGGACTGTAAAACTTAATTTCAAGTGACCCTCCATGCAAAGATGGCAATGCCCTATTATTAACCTTTATCTTATGATATGGAAGATTTTGTTCACTAAATGTGTTGTTATAAGAAATGTTTGACAGTAAATTGTTTATAAAACCAAATATAGATTTGAATATTGATGTTTTATTGGCATATAATAAATCAAAGCATACCCACATTCAAGGTTATAATGCAAGGAAAGTTAATTGCAGTTGCATACGCATACACATTGAAACCAGTTCTCTCTGGGCGGAATAGATGTATCAGTGTTTGTTTAGTATCCAAGGAGGATAAAAGCATTTAATATTGATAATTCACATAATAGTTTCATCATAAATATTTCATTGATTTTATATGTGAAAGATGGATCCCATGTCAGGCTCGACATACGTCTTGTGTTTACTGTAGTACAAATGATGCGTACACCTCTGAATTAACTTTCCTTGCATCATAACCTTGTCCTCATTCAAGAAGGTTTTTAACTAGCTACATAAATAATTATATAATGTTTAATTATTTAGAATTAGACTCTTTGACCGTTTTCATTAACTCATCATCATCAACAGTGCTCAACAATTTCAGGGATAATTAAAAAATTTGATAAATGATAATAAAATCTTTTAATTTTTAAATATCATTTTATCTTATAATAACTATATTTTAATACAAACCATGATCACATCTTAAAAAGGCTGTCAATAACGTTTTTTTGGTAGAATATTCAGGGTGTCCTAATAAACATGGGAATTGAGAGACGACATGAAAGTCGTCTTTAATTTTTGAAATGTAAGGCATGGTAAAGACAGTATGAAATCGAGCTTGTACGTCTTATAAAGTGGTATATATATATATATATACCTTTCTTGTGTCTTAGAAATTAACCAGGATTTTAGATATTAAGACAATTTTAATTTATTACATAAATTGAAATTTTTACAAGTTTTTAAATATCTCCGTCAATTTTGAAAATACATGAATGGTAGTTCGCATTTTGAAAATCTCAAGACCAGGCGTTTTCGATAGAAAATGTTTAAACTGTATCTTAAAAACGAAACTTTCAGATTACAGTAACAATTTCTATCTTTTAATCATTGCTTTTCAATCCTCAGTTTTTTCTGCATAATTTTAAACCTTAAAAATTTTGCAGATTTTTTGATAAACATTAACGGATTTAAACATTAATGGATTTTTAGTAAACATTGATGGACTTTTGGTAAACATTAATGGATTTTTGGTAAACATTAACGGATTTTTTTGGTAAACATTAACGGATTTGTTTGGCAAACATTAATGGATTTTTTGGTAAACCTTAACGGATTTTTTGGTAAACATTAACGCATTTTTTGGTAAACATTAACGGATTTTTTGGTAAACATTAACGGAATTTTAAGACAGATTTATAATCTTTATTATTTGTTCAAGAATCTCTGGCAATAAGGATGGTTTTGAATGTAAGTTCTTGTTCTATTTTCTATTTTTACTCTATCCTTTTCAAACTCTGAGCTTTTTGTTTTAATATTGTTTAAACCCTTTAGAAACTAGATTCTTTGTTTAACAGAATTAGTCAAAAGTTTCTTTAGCTAAAAACATTTAAAAGTTTTCCATTTCGGATTTCCAGTCTTTTTGGTTCAGTTTTATGTCAAATATAAGTTCCAAACTAGCTTAATTTTTTTTTATAAATATTAATTTTCTGTCAGAAAAATTTGAACCAATGGAAACTAAAACCTTTAAGACTCGGGGGTGTAGTTTTAGAGTTTATCATTGATTCCCGAGGGGGTTTTATTTTCTATAGGTTCTAACTTTTGTGAGATAAATGACATTCTTTTGGACCTACAGGGTGTCTTACGAAACATGACAGTTGCTGAATATTTTACAATTTCTTCTTCCATAATTTTTCAAGTTGTTTGATACCAAAGAAAATTATAATAAACATTATATGGCAGTTTTATTATGGTAAAATCGATCTTAGATTAGGATATATTGGAGCAAAAGATTTTTCTACCGAACTAAACTGCAAAAAGTCTTTAAATCTTATCCAGTATTTGGAAGACGACATTCTAAACTATTTATCAACTGCTATGTTTCGTGGGACACCCTGTACCTGCATAAATAAATATTTAAATTAGAAATTAAAATTGTTCAATATAAAAAGACCAGCTTTTTGTGACGGAATGTACAGTGAATCCCAGATATATGAATACATAGCAAGAATTTTTGATTAATTTTCAAGATCAAATGCCGCGTAAAAACAAGTATGATAAATTAACTGCTGTCATTTAAATTTTTGGGCTATTTACCTTGAACTAAAAATACAAAATCAGTTTCTTAAAATTATAAAAAAATAATGACTCTTCAATGATATTCAACCCTTTGAAACTGCGAGCATCTCTGCATTTTCCTTATTGTTGCAGATTAATGAGGAAGCATTACAGCTGTCTAAAATTTTTGAATATATTTCAAGACGACATTTCAAAAACTCTATGTATTTGTATATATGAACAGGTTATTTTTATTCCTAGATGTTATCCCTGTAGTGTACCCAGGAGAACTTTATTCAGGGAAACAGAATCAATTATAATTTTTTTTTTAAATATGGATTTCTTAAGGTTATATAATTTCTATATCTAAATTCTAATTATATATACAAAATAACAAACAAACAGAAATTGCTTCACATACAGATTAAAACTCCAAGTATATCTAAAAATTTTAAACCATACAACAAATTCATATAAAGACATATATTGTAATATAATGCCAAAACTCAAAAAGTGTTCTTTAATCATTCTCTAACTTGCACTAAAAGCTTTATTTATGACAAGTATAAAATTATTGGTGAAGGTGTAATTAACTGTCAGACCATTAATCTTTAGCATGTAACACGGTACAAAGATATAGAAAGATTATGTTACTTTTATTTCTATATTTCTCATGAAAAATGAAAATTTTAACTTTCTTGGTTTAGGTTTCAGGATTGCTTCGTTTTTTTGGAACACTAGGCCTTTAGGATACACTTTGTGCATTTCCAAAAATACTAAATTTCGACATATTCTTGACCTGGGATTAGTAATCTGTCTCAAGACATTGGTTTTGTTAGTTAGCCAGGGTTATCCTGGGATGATCTGGCGAGTCCAGCTTATCCAAGAACCTTGTAGAAACAACCCTGGACAGTCAGGTAAAATATAGAGTCCAGCTTATCCAAGAACCTTGCAGAAACAACCCTGGACAGTCAGGTAAAGTGTAGAGTCCAGCTTATCCAAGAACCTTGCAGAAACAGCCCTGGATAGTCAGGTAAAGTGTAGAGTCCAGCTTATCCAAGGACCTAGCAGAAACAACCCTGGACAGTCAGGTAAAGTGTAGAGTCCAGCTTATCCAAGAACCTTGCAGAAACAACCCTGGACAGTCAGGTATAGTGTAGAGTCCAGCTTATCCAAGAACCTTGCAGAAACAACCCTGGACAGTCAGGTAAAGTGTAGAGTCCAGCTTATCCAAGAACCTTGCAGAAACAACCCTGGACAGTCAGGTATAGTGTAGAGTCCAGCTTATCCAAGAACCTTGCAGAAACAACCCTGGACAGTCAGGTAAAGTGTAGAGTCCAGCTTATCCAAGAACCTTGCAGAAACAACCCTGGACAGTCAGGTAAAAGTTAAGGCAATAGCTAGCTAACTATGTTAGTTTTTTTAAATACTTTTTGAACTTTTCGAAGGTTTCAAAAATACCTGGGGGAAGTTTTACAAATTCTAAAACTGTTTATTTTACCCCCTGAAAGAATTAAGTTGCTAAATCGAATTCAAAACAAAAATATTTTCCCTTTCTTTCTCTTTGAATAAAAATGTTACTAAAATCAGACTTTTATATTTGGTACAGTTTTGAAATGTTGAAACATTTAGCAAGTTCACAGCATTTAAAAACCTCAAAAGTCTAAGAAAAACGAACCAACGTATTGCCCCTAATAAATCAGGGTTCATATTTAATTGTAAGGAATGGTTTTAATATTTTATTCCAAACCTCTGAAAATAAAGCTACGGGAATTATTATAATTAAGTCCACTTTTAAAGTTTTTAAAGAAAAACGACAATATCTTCAACATTACTAATCAGAAAAAGGTTTCAATCGAGTATTTTATTTGCGAGAAGAGTACTTGAAACTACTCTTGCACCTTCTTTTTATATTTCAGACCCTGTCTGTGAAACGTCTGAGGAAAAAACAGAAGAAGCACTTTTAAGGAACTTATAAAAAGCTAAAAATATCATTCATAAAGTTTGACTTCTTAAAAAGGAAATGGAAGACGACATTTAAGTAAATTTTTGTAATATTGGCTTATATTGTTAGAAAACAAATAGATGTCACTAAAAATGTTATTAAAAAGCACAAAAAGTGCTCCCCCCTACACAAATGCTCTCTTACGCCCCTGTTGCCTACATCTATAAAAGTGTGTCTTTTTTTGCCAAATAATTTGTAAAGCCATTAAATTACAATATTTAAGGCAGACGACTTGATCTAACCCTGGAATTGTCACATTTAAAGATATTTCGCTCGGTTCATCGTACATTGATCATACAGTATAGTTTTATATAAGTTTATACCAGGGATCATATATTGATCATACATTATAGTTTTATATAAGTTTATACCAGGGATCATATATTGACTATACAGTATAGTTTTATATAAGTTTATATACCAGGGATCATATATTGACTATACATTATAGTTTTATATAAGTTTATACCAGGGATCATATATTGACTATATAGGATAGTTTTATATAAGTTTATATACCAGGGATCATATATTGACTATACAGTATAGTTTTATATTAGTTTATACCAGGGATCATATATTGACTATACAGTATAGTTTTATATAAGTTTATACCAGGGATCATATATTGACTATACAGTATAGTTTTATATAAGTTTATACCAGGGCTCCGCGGTCTATTTTCAAGCAACCGTTTATTCAAAGGTTTATCAAATCTTTGGTTCAAAAAAGGAGAAAAAACCAGGAAAATATTAATGTTTTTTAGTTTTTTCATTTCTGAAAAATTATCCTATAAATGACAATTTTATTTAGTTTTCTTGAGGGTTGCAACAAATCTTTAAATAGGTTAGGTCGGGTTAAGCTGTCTAGGTGAAATTAAATGAAAGTTGGACTTAGTTTTAATTTCTAATGAGGAGACGATTTAAGTTCTAAAACTACTCTTTTTAAGGTTTAAATATTTATTTCTGAGAATGATGTTAAGTTTAAAATTTATCGTTCTACATAATTTACAATAGAACAAATTTTAAGAGTTTTTTTAACAAGTTTGATATTAATTAACCGGTTGTTTTCGAAAAAGAACCATTTCTAAAAATATGTCTGCTGCTTAATTTCAGTCTCTCTAAAGTTCCAGAGTATCATTAATGTTAAAAAAGTTATTTCACAAAGCAAGCCAAAAAAAAACCTTTTCCGGGGTAATTAATCTTTGTTATTTGTATTTGCTAAAATTCGAGGGTAAATTCCAGCTTTTGATTTATAAAGCTTATAGTTTCGGTTATTTTAAATAAATAAAAACTACCCGATAACTAGTTCGGATATCCTTTAGGTCGGTGTCCTTCAAAGGCTAGTTTCCATAGCATCTGTTGCCGACTTTATTTTTATTTAACAAATTGATAAAGACAACGTTAATTCCGCTAATATGGGGGGGAGGGG
>NW_019397122.1:24375-67854 GCF_000591075.1 Eurytemora carolleeae
AGGAGGAACAAACTTCTAATAAGAAGGAGGAACAAACTTCTAATAAGAAGGAGGAACAAACTTCTAATAAGAAGAATACCTGGACCCAACAGGACACGAAGGTTCTAAAAGGAAAGGATAATATGGCGGCTGTAAAATCCAGGAAAGAAGAAACCAAACCAAACCATAGAAACAGACTCAAGGATTCAGGGAATACTTACAGATCTTTTTACTTGATTTTGTAACACTCTCTTTCCACCCCCCCTTTTCCTCCAATCCCTTCTCCGTAACCATTGTATAACAAAGTTGTTCATAACAATTCTTTCGATGTTTTGTCAAAATATGAATAATTTAAGAATTATTTTTTTTGCCATTTATGAACTTACCCCCCCCCCCCTCCACCCCCTTGTTTTAGTTGGTTTGAATATACAGGGTTACCCGCCGAGGATGCAACTTACATATATAACAACCTAAAACTTTAAAAATCATATAATAAAGATCTGAAGGCTGAATTTTCTGCTATTATAGTTCTTAAATAACATTCTCAATGCTTTGTCAGAGATAGGAAAACCTTTACAGTAAACACAGTCGTCTCTGAAGTCTCATACTTTGTGGGTAACCCTGTATCTGGAAAAGTTTTTAGCCGCCAAAAATGTTTTTTCCTGATTTTTAGGATGGACAGTATCTCCTGATCTTCTTAATTCTTTTCATAAGGTTTTTTTTTATGTCTTAAATCTCTGGAATGTTTTTAAACCCATAGAAGGGACTGTCCTAGTGATGTTAAGTACCTTCCATCTGAACAGGATGTCTTCTAATGTCTTTAACCCTATATCTTGTTAATTTTTTGAATACATATTTTTGTTTTTCTAACATAAAAAGGTTTAATTCTGACAATTTCCCTGTATTGGTTCTGAAGAAGAAATGCGCCGATCAGTTTAAAGAGAAAAATTAATTAAAGATAATCAACTTTTAAAGAGAAGATGATTCGTGCTTCAAGTATTCTTCTTAACAAGACAAGGCTTTAAAAGGTTCCGTTGTAAATCGGACATTTTATGAAATGGAAAATCACTTAATTTTATGTCTACAACAATCCCTTAGAAAAATATTTTTTTACAAAAACATTAATTAAATAAATGAAAATATTAAACTAAAACTACAAATTTCTTATACAATCTTTGTTTTTTGAGTTTGTCAATAATGTTTTTTTAGATGAACTGGAAACCAAATATTTCTTTACACAACATTTCAACTGAAACACAAAGGTTACACAAAATATACATTTTTAAAGATTAAAGGGAGTGACCGGCAATGTTTGGTGGTTGAACTGAATATGTAGTATAGTGGACAAATTTTTTAGTATTTATTTGAGACATATTAGACGTTTCTACGAGTTCAAAATCATAAATTTGAATGAGTACATTTCAGAATCGTTTTTTTAAATTATCAAATAACGAGGACAAAAAATGTAAACAAAATTCTACAGAAAACAAATTAGTTGTTTAGGAAAAGGAAAAGGTTGAGAAAATAAAAATTAACTCTTATCATCGAAAATAAGTAATCGTATTCGATTAGTTTCTATAATCTCTCATTATTCACAAAAAATTTCTGCAGATTTTCTGGAATTTTTATTGAAAAGGCGACATTTGAAGAGTTTGTAGAAATCTGCGAACAAATTCATAGAAAATAAGAAATTCAATATAATGCTGAAAACGAAATAATTGGTTCTAACATTGATTTATTGACAAACTTCTTTGAAGAAATATGTTCCTAAACATCTAATTAGTTTTTTTACTATATTTTTGGTCGTAGTTATTTAATAATTTTAAAAAATAGATTGTGAAAACGTACCCACCCAAATTTATGATTTTGAACGTCGACTTTGCGCTCAAACTCAGTAATTAAACATCGTGGAAACGATTTATACGTCTTAAATGAATCCTAATGTTTTTTCTACAATACTGCATACTCAGTTCAGCCACCATATATTACCGGTCACTCCCTTTAATAATTGAAATAAATACTATCTTCCACATTAAATTTTTGTAGATTTTATATTTCGTTTTTACTATATAATCCTGAGAAAGCCGGGGTCAGGAGTGGGAAATGTTGTTCCCCTACCATAATTTGAGAAAGAAACCAGTAACTGATTTTTACCAAACTAAAAAAATATATTTAAATACATTTTCGTTAATCGAGTTAAAGGAGCCATGGTTGTAAACATCCTTTGTTCCCATGAATTTCCACTTTAAGAGGACTTTTTTCTGGGGACTTTTATAACATAATTCTGGATCTAAAAAAGGCCTAGGGTCTCAAAATGGTAGGACTTCATTTCCAGAGACTTTTTATTTAAAGGACTTTTTTGGTGCAAAAATTATTTCCGAACACTTTTTTAGTGCACTTTTTTTGCGGTTACAATTTTTCCATGGAGGGGGGGGGCGCGTTCTCCCACCCCCCTTAAGCCAACTCTGTTGGTGATTTGTAATGTGAACTAATATGTGATTTTTTCTCAGAAATGGGTCGAAGATACTTTTTGGTCAAGTTGCGGAGAGAAACCAGTTTCCTTTTCTTGGTGCAGTACAGTGGGACGGAGAGTTCTTGTGCCCAGGTCCGTACATTGTTTACATTTTGTACATTTTGTATATTTTTTTTATATTTTGCTTTTGATACAATTTTTACATGTTTACATTTTGTACATTTGCATATTTTGTAAATTGTATACATTGTGTACATTTTGTACATTTTTTACATCTTGTATATTTTGTAAATTTTTGTACATTTTTTGCATTTTGTACATTTTGTACATTTTTAAAGTTTGTATATTTTGTAAATTTTTAAGGAGATATATTAATTAACAACAACAGATAGAACACTAGATGTCGTCCTTTCAAGATTTAAAGGTTTTTTGTTTACAATAATCCTGAGTTAGCGTATACTCTCTCTCTGTCTTGATATTCAACGCAGCATGCGCATAACTTCATTGGGCTTCTCTTTTAATTTGTTTACGCCTTTTTAACTCTCCTTTATTGTTAATAAAGTTTAATAAATTTATTTATTAGGATCAATCCTGTCTTCCCATCATGTACTAACATCTGCTTCATGTACTGTACTACCTCAACACTTCTCCTACATGTACAGGTATATGTAGAGTTCATGTACTCACTTCTGCTTCATGAACTGTTCTACCTCATCACTTCTCTTACAAGTACAGATAGACACAGACTTCATGTACCCACCTTTGATTCATGTACTGTACTTCCTCAACACTTCTCTTTAATGTACAGGTATATATAAAGAGTTCATGTACTCCCCTCTACTTCATGCACTGAAATACTTTAACACTTCTCTTACATGTACAGGTATATAGATAGTTCATGTACTCAACACTACTGTATGTACTGTACTACCTCAAAACTTCTCCTACATGTACAGGTATATATAGAGTTCATATAGTCACCTGAAGTACGTATAATATACTATCTCAACACTTCTCCTACATTGAGTTCATTTACTGTACCGCCTCAAAACTTCTCCTATATGTACAGGTATAATTAGAGTTCATGTACTAGCCTCAGCTACATCTACTGTACTACCTCAACACATCTCTTACATGTACAGGTACAATTAGAGTTCATGTAGACCCCTTTGCTTCATGTACTGTACTTCTCCTACATGTACATGTATAGATATAGAGGTCATGTAGTCCCTTCTGCTTCATGTACTGTACTATATCAACACTTCTCCTACATGTACAGATATAAGTAGAGTTCATATGTTCACTTCTGCTATATGTACTGTACTGTGTTATTTTCACCTATTTAGAATTATATAATACAATGAAACTCAAAAACTGTCGAATATATAAAGAGACATCGGAAGAAATTATAAAATGTCGTATTCTTAACTTTCTGATAATGGAATGCTGCAGATATTTAGTTTTTTAATTGAATGATTATATGGAACTCTTTAAAATCTTTCCTGCATATTCATGGCTATTTATTTATTTTTACAAGTTCTGAGATTTACGTATAATAGACCCATTTAAAAAATGTCAAGACGACATTTCAAAAATCTTTCAATATCTCAAAACCTCTGGGGTACAAAGCAATTTTGCAGTATACTCAGACCCATTTCATAAAATAAGTTGATTTGAAAGCTAGTGTTAAAAGATTTGCTTTACACCAACATAAACATAAGATTGATTTTCAACAGTTTCATGGTATCACTATAATCTGCCAATGATATGTTTCTTACGATGCTAATAAACAAAAACTTAATTTTTTTAGACTTGGTTTTGTCGCTGGAGAGTATAATATCAAAGTAAAAGAGAACTCAGAGCAAAGAGTGCAAATTAAAAGGCAAGAGCATCTAATTTGTAGAAATTTTTACAATTCTACTTTATTTGAACAGGATTCGTTTTATATATCAAAACAACATAAAGAAAATAGACTTTTTAGGTTTAATAATTCACGAATGCAAGACAACATAAGGCTTTAAAATATGTTGATATCACTGTTCATTAAAACCCACATAGCCATCTATCAGTTATAGGCTTATGGCGAATAATAATCGCTTTTGATTGCCAATAATATTACTTGTATCTGTTGCGGCTATAAGGAGATAACTGTTAAAAATGACTATACTGAAGAACGTAGCGTCCATACAAATGCAGATTAAGTTGCAATACACCACTCGGATCGTAAAAAAATCAATTTAATTTTATACAAATTATTCAAGAATTATTTTTCGAGGCATTTGTATATAGTTAATATTTCATAATATTTGTTATTTGTTTGATTTACAATTGCACTTAAAACGACGTTTTTTCCGCCACATGTAAGCATTCAAAGCATCGAGAGCAGAAACACCTGGCGGCCAACTATTTGGGTGTTTTCAGTGCATTGTATACAAAACAAATAAAAAATAATATGAAATAATAACTATATATAAATGCGTCAATAAATAATCTATGACCATAATAGGTTGTAATATCTAAATGATTGTTTGAAAATAGATTTATTTTTGTATATCGCAAGTGCAACTTTCTGAATTTATATGAACGCTACGTTCTTCAGTATAAGTTGTTTTTAACAACTTTCTCCTTATAGACGCAACAGATAGAAGTAAGATTAGTAGCGATCAAAAGCGATTATTTTTCGCCGTAAGTCTATAACGGATAGATGGCTAAGTGGGTTTTAATGAACAGTGATATCGAAATACAGTTACCTGGAATTTCCTAATTTCTAAATTATAAACTACATTTTGTTTCTTGTTAGTATTGTTCCCCATCCTGGGTTCCAAACTACCTGTTCTGGGTTTATCAATGATATTTCTATTCTAATTCTGGATAAACCTCTCCTATTCACGGGTATAGTTTTATCAATGATATTTCTATTCTAATTCTGGATAAACCCCTCTTATTCACAGGTATAGTTTATCAATGATATTTCTATTCTAATTCTGGATAAACCCCTTCTATTTACAGGTATAGTTTATCAATGATATTTCTATTCTAATTCTGGATAAACCCCTTCTATTTACAGGTATAGTTTATCAATGATATTTCTATTCTAATTCTGGGTAAACCCCTTCTGTTCACAGGTATAGATTCAAATAAGATATTTCGCTTAAATTATTGGGCCAATCCATTAAAACAACCTACTCTGGTTGATATTGATACCAGCACTGTATTCTGACATTTTTTTGTATTTTTACGTTTGATTCTTTTTCTTGTCGAATTCGTAACTGAATTCAATGAATGGTACTTTTTTAACTAAACATTAAGTCATGAGTTCTATACAGCTATAATAGGTAACATAGTTACTCACAGTTTTCAATTCATATTTATAGATATATACATTCAGGAAATATCATTTAGAAAGTGTTTCGAAAATTTGCCTTGCATCTCCTACTCGTCCCTGGGAACTATCGTCTTCTCCTTCTTCTTCTTCTTCTTCTTCTTCTTCTTTATCTTCGACTACCCTGGTATCATGGGGAAATACACAGTTCGGATCTGCGGTAGTTCCACACTATGCTACCTTTCCTATACTACCTAGGTATAGTTAATAGATTGCTCTTTCACAAATTTGTTTGTTCGTGGCTGGAAACTTCTTATATTGGATGCCCTTAAAGGGACTGTAAGTGTAATTTCAAGTGACCCTCCATGCAAAGAGGGCTATGCACGATTTACAACGATACCTTTAAACCTTTTGTGTGTATATCTCTGTACACGACAAACACACAAAGGTTTTAAGGGAACTGTTGTATGGTGTAATCTTTGTAATTTGTGTAATCTGTTTAATCTGTGTAATCTGTGTGATCTGTGTAATCTGTTTAATTTATACAATCTGTGTAATCTGTGCATTTTTTGTAATCTGTGTACTCTGTGTAATTTATATAATTTGTGAAATCTGTGTAATCTGCTTAAACTGTGTAATCTGTATAATCTGTATGAGTTATATAATGTGTGTAATTTGCGTAATCTGTGTAATTTGTATAATCTGTGTAATCTGTGTAATCTGTGTAAGATTTGTAATCTGTGTACTCTGTGTGATTTATTATAATCTGTGTAATTTGCGTAATCTGTGTAATCTTTATAATCTGTGTATTCTGTGTAATTTATATAATCTGTGTTATCTGCATAATTTGTGTAATCTGTGTAATTTATACAATCTGTGTAATCTGTGTAATATTTGTAATCTACGTACTCTGTGTAATTTATATAATTTGTGAAATCTGTGTAATCTGTTTAATCTGTGCAATCTGTGTAATCTGTGAAATTTATATAATCTGTGTAATCTGCGTAGTCTGTGTAATTTGCGTAATCTGTGTCATTTGTATAATCTGTGTAGTGTGTGGAATCTGTATAATCTGTAAGATTTATATAATCTGTTTAATCTATATAATCTGTGTAATTTGAGTAATTTGTGTAATCTGTGTAATCTTTTTAGTCTGTGTAATTTATATAATCCGTGTAATCTGTGTAATCGGTGTAATCTGTGTAATTTATCTAATCTGTATAATCTGTGTAATCTGTTTAATCTGTGTAATTCATATAATCTGTGTTATCTGTGTAATCTGTGTAATTTATATAATCGGTGTAATCTGTGTAATTTATATAATCTGTGTAATCTGTGTAATCTGTGTAATCTGTATAATATGTGTAATTTATATAATCTGTGTAATCTGAATAATCTGTGTAANAATTTTTTGTGAAAATCCGCGAATTATTTTTGTTTTGTTTTACGATGTACACAAAGAGAACACGTTCACAATTAATTTAGAAGATGGCCGCGAAGCGGCCTCTAAGGCTAGTTCTTAATATTTCCGGTAAATTTAAAAGCACATGAACACCAGACCGTATTTAAGAAAAACAAGAACTAGAGACTGTTATATAGTAATCGTATTAAAAACATATCCTTTGACAATAGATAGCTATAGATCTTAGCATGGTATTTTAATTATTATATTTAGGTTGGAGAAAGAGGGTCCCCTAGTCTGACAATAGATAGCTATAGATCTTAGCATGGTATTTTAATTATTATATTTAGGTTGGAGAAAGAGGGTCCCCTAGTCTGACAATAGATAGCTATAGATCTTAGCATGATATTTTAATTATTATATTTAGGTCGGAGAAAGAGGGTCCCCTAGTCTGACATCTAGTGACGGAGATTTTAGACTTGAAGGAATATACAGCTATTCTAATGTTCAGTGCAGGGATACTAATCAACCTCATGTAGTCACAGAGCTATCTAGTTTATATACATGGATACAGTTAGTTCTAAACTATACCTAGTATATATATATATACATATATATATATAAACAAGGATATCCAGGATATATACTTGGATACAGTTAGTGCTAAACTAGTCTATTAACTATATAACTATGTCTGTATATGGATACAGTTAGTGCTAAACTAGTCAATTAACTATATATATGTCTATATATATGGATATAGTTAGTCAATTAACAACATAACTATTCCTTTATATGGAGAAACAGTTTCAGTGCTAAACATAGTGCTAAACATTAACTAATTAATCGATCAATAAACCTTGCATACTTACTACCAACTGCTTGCATACTTACTACCAACTGCTTGCATACTTACTACCAACTGCTTGCATACTTACTACCAACTGCTTGCATACTTACTACCAACTGCTTGCATACTTACTACCAACTGCTTGCATACTTACTACCAACTGCTTGCATACTTACTACCAACTGCTTGCATACTTACTACCAACTGCTTGCATACTTACTACCAACTGCTTGCATACTTACTACCAACTGCTTGCATACTTACTACCAACTGCTTGCATACTTACTACCAACTGCTTGCATACTTACTACCAACTGCTTGCATACTTACTACCAACTGCTTGTAAATGTTTATCTAAAGGTAATCAATAATAAAGTAATTTCAAAGATTTCCTTATTTTTTTAATTGTTTCTGATTTCCGCATTTTAGTTAAAAAATCTTAAAATTAATACAAGAAAAAAATAAAACGGTTAAACAAAACATTGTTTCCTTTTCTTTAGTGTATGTAGAAAACTGAATTAAACAATTTAAATGAAAAAAAACTAAATTATAAAATAATGCGCGCAAAGTGCACATACGCCTAAACTTTATATAGGGAAGGGTATTGTATTTTGAAAACAAACAAGAATTGATCGCTTTGTATTATTGTATTCATGTCCTCCTTGGTCCCAATTTAAGGACCATCTTTTATAATTAGCTAGGAAACAAGGCTTTACCTGGAAACTAAGTTTTCTGATATAAAATTCAATTAAAAAATTAAAAACCAATCTAAAAACATGTTTATCGCAAATATTGTGTGATGTGTCATATTAAAAAAAATATTATAATTTAAAATCATGATTTTTTAATGATTACAATGTACATATTTGATTTATGGATGAATACTGAATTTATATTAATGTAAATTGTAAATTAATTAATATTGTGATTTATTTCATATCAGTGTTGACTTACTGAATATCCGGTTGGTACGGTTAGTTTTTTTTATTGTTTGATTATAATACACATTTTTCTTAACCCCCGTAAAAATGTTTAGGGGCCGGGGGGCAAGAAAAATTTACTCTTACCTCCCCTAACAAAATGTCTAGTTGCGCGGCTGATAAAAACATTGTAAATATATATATACATGTCACCCCGGACTAACCAGAGCAGCATTCGGTTTCTTCTATTTGAAATCAAACGTGTTTTGGTCCTTAATTCAACAATATTTTAACTTACGGATTTGTTTATACCATACTTTTTATTCAAAACGTATATGCCGACAAAAAAGTGTTTTGGAAAAAAGGCTAAAAAATCATGTCTAATGGGTCAAATTGTGAATGAAAGTCACAGCTTTCTGGAATATTGACATGTGATTTTTTTTTTATTTTCTGACAATTTGTAAATTTAACCGATATTTAGCAATAAACGTTATTAGTATTATTATTACACTTAACTATTGTATAATGTCGAGCCTTCCTATTCAATTGTTTTCTGATTCTCACTGTATAACTGTATAAGATTGTGTATAATGTTTCTGGTTCTCTCTGTATAACTGTATAAGATTGTGTATAATGTTTCTGGTTCTCTCTGTATAACTGCATAAGATTCTGCATAATGTTTCTGTTTAAAGAAGCAAGGCTGTATTATAGAGTATCTAAAGGATCTAACCTTAATATAACCTTGAAGTAAAGCCTGTTTGTGAGTCCTATGAATTGTGATTGGTCCAGCTCCAGGCAGAGAGGACAAGGTTAACTTTACGCATGCATAGGACTTAAATACAATAAACTATAGTTCAGTTCAACATTTGACCGATAGGTGCCTCTTGTGTCCTTCTCTATACGGTTTAGAGCTTGCCTACTTTAGACAGAAATCCGATTTATTATTTACATCTTTTTAAAACAGCATTTAGCTAAATTACAGAACATTATGAAACAATTTTCTTATTAGACTTAAGAAAATAACCTTCGCATTTTGAGTTACTGGATTATGAAATTGAAAACGATTGTCTGCTCTGAACCAATAAAGGAGCCAATAAAGAACGTTTAGAATAATGTATTTCTAACGGAGTCAAACAGGTTGTTTTATCGAGACTTGGAGGAACCTCTCTAGCTCATATCCTGACTTGAACTGCTTGTTGGTTTGTCTTGCAGGATTGAGGTTGCCTGTTTTGTTCAAGGTCTGCGTTCTTTGTATAGCCAGGGAGCCAGTGCAGGGGTTTCATAAAAATACATAATTTAATTAATTAATCATATAATCACAATTTGTTATTTTAATAAACGAAATAGAATTGGTGCAGTTTTTTACATCTTTTAGTTTTTTGTTAAAAATATATTAAAGTTTATGTTTTTGTATTTGATGTTTGTTTGATCCGGAAATATCTGGGTTTTTTTACGTGGATGTAGGGTTCTTTGTCTGCTGAAAGGTAGGGCTAAGTATTTTGTTTGAAGGTTAAGCGTGGAGCTTTAGAATTCATACTTTATGAGAACCCACGCTTTAGATTTATGTAACAGCTCTTAGACATGTTCTTTCTATCCAAACTGTATTTTCAAAACCATTTTTTGCTGTCTGAGAGAAATCAGACTTAAACGTTTAGTAAACAGTTGCGTTGGGTTGGTGTAGTTTTCGACCTACGCCAATCCGCTATACTCCACCTCTCACCTTCGCAAAATCCACTATACTACACATCCCTGAGCCTGAAATTTAAAAGAGTGTCGTTGAACGAAACTTCCGAGTTTCCTTTTTGGGGTCTTATTATTTGTGTAGATTTTGATTTAAGAGATTTGATAAAAATGGTAAGATATAAAGGATTAAATAAAATAATATTTCAAAACAAAAATATCGATATCTACAAAACTGGGTAAACCCATTTGTGAAACCCGGGTTCCAAAACTGGTTTTCATAACGATACCCTGTCTTAAGTTTTGGGCTCTGGCAACCTGAGGATGTCCATAATTACCAATGGAACGTCCGGCGACGTTGTATTTTAAGTGTTGAGGACGTTTAACGCACAGCTTTTTACGCCCTCACGACATAATTTTCGAAGTCGAAAAGACGTCACTTTGGAGAGGGGGGAGTCCAGAATTCCTCAACGAGTAATCACCGCCACCCAAATGTGTTTTGCGGCAAGCGCGCTCCTCAATTGGTAATCTCCTCTTGCAATACATTCAGTACAATTACTCCCAGTTTTCCAGGGAGAGGGACATCCCCCAGCCCCCTGGCCCTTTCCCCTCCATAAGCCACCTCTGGTGGCAACCGCAAAACCATTGAAAAAAATAATTTTTAAAATTTTTCCCATGTCTCTTTATATTTGAGTTAAACTATATTTTACCTTATTCGTGTTCTGCTGAAGCAAGACTTCAAAGTTTTCAATGATTATTATTAAATATAATGAACTATAGTGGACACTGAATGAATCACTGAAAAGTGACTACTACTAGTATCTCCTTATAGTCGAGCTGGAAGTAGTTAACAAGAAAATTAACGCTCAACTATTTTAACAGCAAAAATCTGATGCTTACAATTGCAATTGCTAATTAAAAAAATTGTCGTATTAATTTTGTAAAAGAAATAAATTTAAGAGAACGAACAATTAGAATGATGATCCAGCTTAAGGCTTTTGTTAACGAACAGTTTTAAAATAAAGAACAGCCCAGGAAGGAAGGGGTTCATTGGCGCCAATAGCCGGCCCCACAAAAATGACCTCCGAGCCTCCAGATTTGCAGAATGCCTCCAGGCCCCGCAAAACCACCTCCGTGCCTCTTGCTATGTCTCCGAGCCTCTGCCATTCTTGTCTCCACGCCCCGCATTTTGGTCTCCTATAAACAATATTTGGCTTTTACAACCACCAAAAACCTTTTTTTTCCAAAAATCCCAACATAGTTTATAAGGATACATTAACAATTCGTATTAAAAAGTACATTTTAATTGAGATTAAACAAACACCGAAGACGTCGTCTGTACATTTGTCGATACTATATTATAAAAAAAACATTTCGGACAGCAATGTCGTCTCCCTGGAAAGTGGAAAATGGTTTTCAACTTGCCAAAAACCAAAAACTTGCCATCGTTATTTCACATGTTGATGCATAACAAAACCAGTACAAGATCTTGCATATTCCTATCGTGTTAATCACGAGTAATGCAATGCAATAATATCTAGATTTTAATTCTCGTAATTATCATGTGTAAGATATATGAGATAATTGTAGTTCAATTCTTGTTTTTTTTTCTTCTCAGTTGTGCTCGTAGCAAATATACCAGTGCAAGATCTTGCATATTCCCAACGTGTTTATCATGAGTAATGGAATGCCAGAATATCTAGATTTTAATTCTTGTAAATATGACGTGTAAAATATATGACATATCACAGGAAAAACTTCATGTTTCATTTTTAATAGAGTTGCAAAATTACACCACTTGGTGTCTCTGCTCATCTTTAAGAAACTAAAAGTTTATTTATTGTACAGAGTGTCCCATATCATATTATCTCCAATCTGTAACGCCAAAATAAGCACATAATACTCAAAAAACTAGCATTTTCTGCAAAAAATTCTATTAGCCGTATAAAATTTTTCAAAATGATTCATTTTTCTTAAATTTTCTGATCTGTCCTCCAAATCGTAATTTAGACCCATTGACGCGGTCTAATTTGATGTGGGACACCCTGTAGAAAATGAAAGATTTCAACTGACATAAATTTTTCTGATTTTAATAACATGAGCAAAGTATAGAAAAGTTTCACTTTGAATTTTGTATTGTATTTCTCATCAACCCCTTTTTGGAATAGTTATCTTCAAGGAAGGGACATTCATGTAATTACGAACACATCAACATAGTTGGACATTATGTAGACTTGAAATATCACGTTGTGAATAATTAGAGTTTACATGTTCAAGTTGTTTAATGTAAAAGATATAAACTAAAATGTTTAGTTTCTAGACATTTTGTAATAATTATTTTCTTTCACACAATATATTTTATAATATATTTATATATCAGAAATCAATTATGTATCCCCCCCTCCCCCTGGGTTTTTAAATAATGTAATTTAAGTAGATGGGAGAAAAATAATTTATTCATGTAAAAATCCCGTGAAATTAACTCAAGTTTTCGCCGTGCAAAAACTCGGTCCTAGACCATGATGATCAAATCATCCACATTCACCTCGTTAACACGTGAATCATCGCGGGATACTCACGGGTCACTCGTGTGAGATACACCAAATAATCTTGTTTTCTTCACGGGTTTTAGTTTGTTGGGTACACCCACTAGGAACAGATACGATGTTCTTGGCGAAAGCCAAAACATCTAAAGTGAAGTATGCCTAAACCTCAGTTATTTAACATATTTAAAATACAAAACGCTACCTATGTTAAAAATTGAAGCAATTTCCCATTTTGATCCTGTATTTAATTGTTTTATTTTAAATCTAAGATTTAGGTCTCTTTTTGGAATGGACTCCAAACAAACAGACATATATATATCCGTCTGACAGAACAATTTGGCATTTTCAATATTTTTAATCACTAAATCTTTGAATCTTTTTAGGGAACATATATAGAAACAGATCAGTTTTCAAACAAAATCTTCAGAGAAGAAATTAAAAAAAAATGAAACATGACGTTCATGATTCTCTTGTTGATCTATTTACAATATTTAAATAGAAATGATTTTTAACGATCACAAAAATTGTATTTCATAAATAATTGAGTTTACATAGTTTACATAAAAATTGTCACAATAAGGGTTACAAATTTTAATCCTTCCACACATGTTCATCTTTTGTTTTCAGCATGATGAAGGTCGTCAGATTGATAAAATTATAATATATATTTGTGATGATATATTTTTAAGAAATAATACAAAAATAAAAGTGTTTAATTTTAGATATTCCAAACAAAAGTCGAAAAAAAATTAGGCATTCCATCTTTTTTAACATCCACTTTCGTTTTCATATAACAAAGTTTGAAATAAAATACAAATTCAAGTTCATTTTATATACAAAAAGCTCAATTACAGATATATGTAAAACGCGAGTTTTAAATTACAATATACATAATGTTTTTAACCTCGCTCAAATTTGTGCAACGAAAGTCCGGATCAGCCGGACCCCGGATCAAACTAGAGTTAACCCCGGATCAAACTGGAAATATAATCCCGGATCACACTAGAAACAATTACGAATTACACTGGAAATGAACCCGGATCAAACAGGAAATATAATCCCGGATCACACTAGAAGCAATTACGAATTACACTGGAAATGAACCCGGATCAATCTCGAAATGATCCCGGATCAAATTCGAAATAATCCCGGATTTAACTGGATATGTTTCTGTATTAAATGAAAAATGATTCCGGATCAAACTCGAAATGATCCCGGATCAAACTGGAAATGATTCCAGATCAAACTCGAAAAAATTCCGCATCAAACTGGAAAAGATACTGGATCAAACTGGAAATGATCCCGGATCAAACTGAATAATAACGGATCAAACTGGATAATTACGGATCCATCTGGAATTGAGCCCGGATCAAACTGGAAATACTCTGGGACAAAAAAAATGGAATGTTAAGTATAAGATTTGAGTTAATTGAGTATCAACTATTGTGCATTGTGAAGTTGCCAGTGTTTTAAAAAATGTAAAACTTTTATACAAAATGTCGGAGCAAAACCGCAAAAATTAGCCTTTGTCAAAAATAGATTACAAAGATAGAACCGAGAACCAGTTTTAATTTTGTAAATTTAGCTTTCTATACCCCCCTCTAGCGATCTAGATCACACTAGAGACTTATCTGTAACTATAGTTTTAACTATATATTTGTTTTAAAAGACTGTTTAACTCATAAAACCAATGTCCTTAAATTTTAGAAAAAAGTCAAAAGCGGGAAAATTTGCAAGCTGCTGCTAAAAGAAAAAATCAATTTAATTTTTTTCGGTATTATTATCACGGAAGTTATCAGACGTAGTTATCATTATTATTGAAGTTATTGTTTTTGATGTAGGTATCATTATTATCTAAGCTTTAATTTTGATGATCAAGATTGATTATAGCTTGGTATCTTCACCTCCCTCAACGTTATCTAAAATAAAAATAATAAAAGTTAGTAAGTACAACTTTACGTGATTCTAATTTTACAGAGCCCGCTATTAACAAAATTTGGGTAAATACGGCTCAGGTCTAAGCTGTCGTTGGGCCTTATTTACGACATTAGCTTTCGGGTTCAAGCTCTTATTTTCCACAGAGTTGATTAAAAAAAACCTAGATGGAATTTAAGAATTTGAGCCGCGGTTTAAATCCGCCAAAACCCCGTTTAAATTTAGCGCCGGCTTAAATCTTTAAACATTTGATACAATCTTAAGTGGAACCAACCATATTTAAGCCGCGGCTTAAATTTAAACCGCCGCTCAAATGCTTTAAATTTGGCCACCGGTTTCATACTCTATTTGGCGAAATTTCATGGTAGGAATTGGCGCATTCTGGGGTTTCATGAGAACCTGAACAAGATTTAACATTGAGTCTTATTCTCCACTAAAAGGAGGGGAATCTTACCATTAAGATTCCTGACAAATGTGTCGGTGGCGCCAGGCGCCAAAGATTTCCTTCTTCTAAGATCGTAGTGCTCAGTTAGAACAGTCTCAACAGCGTTCCGCTCATCCCAGCCCATTCCTATAATTGTAATTATCAATAATCAAATGTAGATTTTATTTTTTATATTATTACTATAGATTTAATTTGTACACAAATCAAATCAGACTGCGAGGGTTGTCCTACTTCCATTATAAAGTTTCAAGCTGACTTTGCTAATTTCAAATTGAAGCTTGTCTTTGGGAATCATTCCATGTCATGTCATTCTTGCCTTTAAGATTTGTTTTGATTCAAAGAATTACTCAGTCATTTTGAATTAATGAATTTTCACACAGAAGTAAAACATTACGATAAAACAAACACATAATATAAAGTATAAAAATGCAAAAAGGCAGTCATATAAAAAATACTTTAAAATCTAACTTTTGACCATAACTAAAAAAGTTTCATTAAAAAGCTTTAATCATAGATAAAGATAGATAGCGCATATGAGGACATTTTTCATCTTGATTAAGATATGAATGTACAGAGATGTTTTAAAGATATTCCTATTATATAGATTAACTAGGTCGGTTGTGAACTATGGCTGTTCATATGTCATTGAGTACTTGTGGTGTACATGAGTTCTGTAGATGTAGAGAGAAATTTAAGTTAGTTTAGTCCTTCTCACATCCTTCTTCAGTACACTTTGACCCCTAGAAGTATGAGTTCTCGGACTGTACAATTCTTGGTGATTTTGCGTACATAAGCTATCTATGGCTTTAATGAATACTGCCTTCAGTGTAAATATATCTTTGATAGCATTATTTATAATTATGCAATTTTTATCGGTTCTATGAAAATGAAAATAAAGATATTTTTAAAGTATCGTTTCCATCTATATTTTTCACCCATTGAAGCCTACACCACTGTGTTAAAAGGAAGTGTCAGATGAGTCCACTTAAGAAAATTAATAATTTTATTAACACTTATTATATGTAATTGTGTACACAATCGACTAGTTTACATAGTTAAAGGTTCAATATTTTTTTCAAAAAAGGTTATTTAAGGGGGGGGCACAATGTGCCCCCTTACACCAATACTATTGAACGCCCCTGACTGTCAAAATATAACTTTAAATGTAACTTACCCTCCACATGCCTCGCAATAGGTTTAACACGACATGAGCCGTTTAATCTGTTTGGCAGGTCTAGGCAGAAAAATACATTTTTTAACAAACTTTTAGGAATTGGACAAATCAATTTAAATCTCCAAATAAAGCAAACAAACAATTTTCAATCAAACTTCTAGACTTAAACAAATCAATTTAAATCTCCAAATAAAGCAAACAAACAATTTTCAGTCAAACTTCTAGACTTAAACAAATCAATTTAAATCTCCAAATAAAGCAAACAAACTATTTTCAACCAAACTTCTAGACTTGGATAAATCAATTTGAATCTCCAAATAAAGCAGAAAAATACATTTTTTACCCAACTTTTAAGAATCGGTCAAACCAATTTGAATCTCCAAATAAAGCAAACAAACATTTTTCAACCAAACTTCTAGAACTGGACAAATCAATTTGAATCTCCAAATAAAGAAAACAAACCTTTTTCAACCAAACTTCAAGAATTGGACAAATCAATTTAAATCTCCAAATAAAGCAAACAAACCTATTTCAACCAAACTTTAAGAATTGGACAAACCGATTTGAATCTGCAAATAAAGCAAACACAAACCTTTTTCAACCAAACTTCAAGAATTGGACAAACCGATTTGAATCTCCAAATAAAGCAATCACAAACCTTTTTCAACCAAACTTCAAGAATTGGACAAACCGATTTGAATCTGCAAATAAAGCAATCACAAACCTTTTTCAACCAAACTTCAAGAATTGGATAAATCAATTTGAATCTCCAAATAAAGCAGAAAAATACATTTTTTACCCAACTTTTAAGAATCGGTCAAACCAATTTGAATCTCCAAATAAAGCAGAAAAATACATTTTCAACAACACTTCAAGAATTGGACAAATCAATTTGAATCTCCAAATAAGGGAGAATAAAAACATTTTTAAAGCCAATTTCAAGAATCTTGGAAACTAATTTGGAATCTCCAATAAAAAGCAAAAATATTGTATTTTTTAATTATTAAAATATTTGTGTCCCAAGAACCGAGAGCATGGAGTTCCAATGCACATTAATCAAGCTTAAAAATCAATTTTAGAAATCACTTTCCACCTTTAGTGGAACGAATTGAAATTTTCATAATCATTAAAAAAATGTTGATGTATTCCAATTAGATTGTTAGTAAGCACGGGAAGGGGGGGGGAGGGAGGACTCTCAAAACATATGTTTTTAAACAATGTAAAATTTCCTGAAAAGTTCAAAACAGATGCGGTTGAAGCTCGTCTTCCCTTGGGTAGATAGGACACATCTTCAGAGGACATATTCTCGTCCAATGTTGGCCGCCGGAAATTGTGGAAATCAAAAGTTTTGTTTCCGTTTCCGCCGTCCATAAGGGTTTCCATTATAATCCGAGCGCTTTGCTCTCGTTGGGCGATAGCCTAAACATATGTAGATTGTAGATTGCGTAGACCATTTTACACAATTTAAGAATAACATAAAAAATAAAGATCCACAAAATTTTAATAAAATGAATGAAATTTAACCAGAGAGCTAAATTTTCTCTTCCCCGCCCTACAGATGGGCGCATTCGTTCTTATCTCCATTTTTTCAATCTCGTTTATGAACGACCAATTTCGACCAATTTCGTTGGTTTTTTAATCGTTAAAAAAAATGTATTCCCCAAGTTCTCAAATTATTCGTTCATTTTCCAACTATATCGTTCGTTTCCTCACTGAATAATCGTTTAGTCAAATCGTTAGTCCAATGAAATCGTTATTTCAGTAAACAACGATAGTTTTTCACAAGTTTGATTGAATAAATAATCGTTTATATTGTTATATAAAAGTTTGTTTGAAAAAAAGGTGCGTTCAGTAAAAAAACTTTATTTTTTCCAAGTTCCTTTGAATTTTAAATCGTTTTTCTGGTATTTTTTAAAAACGATCGCTATTTCATTTCTCTGAAGGACCCATCTGATTTATCCATTGTTTTTTTTCTGAACAAACTTTTTCTCAATATCGTTTGTTCACGAAAATGATGCCAAAACTATAAGAAATCTAAGAAAGGAAATCTACGGAAAGAAATCTGTAATGAAAGAAAATCTATTGAAAGAAAATCTAAGACAGGAAATCGATGAAAGCAAATAAATATTTAACAGGGAATTCCTGAAAGGAAATATAAGAAAAAATTATATGAAAGGAAATCTATGAAATGAAATCTATGAAAGGAAATCTATGAAATGAAATCAATGAAAGGAAATCTCTGAAATGAAATCTAAGAAAAGAAATCTATGAAAGGAAATCCATGGAAGGAAATCTACGATTGAAAATCTAAGAAAGAAAATCTCTGAGAGGGAAATCTCTGAAAGGAAATGAGAGGAAATCTCTGAAAGGAAATGAGAGGAAATCTCTGAAAGGAAATGAGAGGAAATCTCTGAAAGGAAATGAGAAAAAAAAACATATATTTAAACAGAAAACATGTACGAACAAACACGGGGTTCTTGGAAAAATGATATCACTATTACAAATAAAAGCCATAATTTGAAAAGGTTTTACAGTGTCTCCGAAAACGAAATCTTTATTTGTTTGAAAAGTTACAAAAAGAAGAATAAGAATTCATCCCTGAAATTATATCCTAAACTTAATGCAGAAACATCAGTTGTAACTTAAAATTTAGTTACATATACAAAAAAACCTTTGAAACAAATCATAATTGAAAGATACAAAGAGGACGACAAACATTCTGGTAATAACTGATTATCGCTGTTTATACTTTTATTCCTTAACAGACTCCTACACATGGATTTTGCATACTAAATAAGTGACTTGTCTCTATGTCCTTGGTAAGTTGGTAATATGTGCTTGATTATCTAGTTTTAACTGGATTTCACCAAATCAGATAAATATATTATCCAAACCAAATAAATCCACAACTGGTTAAACCTGTCAATATACGGCATATGATAAACAGAGACAAGTTTACTTTATTTATTAAATGATCAAGATAAAAAATGTCATTAACAACTTCAGTAATTTGTTAAGACCAGTATTTTCTGGAAAAAAACTTGTATCAACGTGGGTATCTTTTTGTTATGAAATATCGAAAGAAAAATGTATTAACGATGGGGTGCTGAAAATATTAAAGGTTTACAGTAAAATTTCTTTGACTTCTTTTGTAAAGTACACATAATTTCATCGCCTTTTGAGATGAAAATCCGCCAAATATTTCACGAAAACTTCGCAGAACGGGATGTTATTTTGCTTTACCTATCAAAAGGCTCTGTTACAGTGAAACCCTTAATAACGAATACATGGGAAGAATTTATCAAATGTCGTCTTGACAATTTTTAATGAGTTTTATATATACTATATTTCGTAAATTTCAGTATTTGCGAAAATAAATAGATAGCCTTAAATATGCGGGAACAGTTTTAAAAAGTTCCATATAATCATTTAATTAAAAAACTAAATATCTGCAACATTCCATTATCAGAAAGTGAAGAATACAACATTTGATAAATTCTTTCGATATCGTTATTAAGGGTTTCATTGTAGAACAATAGGTTGGTAATGTTGGTTGAAATTGGCGGAAACAATTATTTACAACTAATTTAGTGAGAAGAAAAGGGAACTTTTCTTTACAAAAGGTTTGGAACCAACTTTGCTTACAAAGCATCAAGAGTGCAGCGAGGGATGTTTTGTAGAAAAAATTGGTCGAAGGAACCCGTGGTTAAGTAAAATTTTTATTTTCCCAAAATAGTAGTTGTACACAATTTTATCACTTTTGAAATGACAATGCGCGATCTTTTCCCAAAAACTTTGCAAAGCGGGTGGTTAATTAACATAACGGTCCCAAGGGACGTTAGGTATCTTAACCTCAGTTGGGGTAATCATAGGTCGGTAATGTTGGTGAAAACTCAGAAGGCGGTAATTATACTTTCAATTTATAAAAACTTACATTTTACGATTACTGCTTCGCCTCGACACACAAGTATCCGTCAGTACCTCATTCTAAATATCAACTTTAAATGAAGTCTTTACATACTTATATCAGTCAGTACCTCATTCTAAATATCAACTTTAAATGAAGTCTTTACATACTTATATCAGTCAGTACCTCATTCTAAATATCAACTTTAAATGAAGTCTTTACATACTTATATCAGTCAGTACCTCATTCTAAATATCAACTTCAAATGAAGTCTTTACATACTTAAATCAGTCAGTACCTCATTCTGAATATCAACTTTAAATGAAGTCTTTACATACTTATATCAGTCAGTACCTCATTCTAAATATCAACTTTAAGTGAAGTCTTTACATACTTATATCAGTCAGTACCTCATTCTAAATATCAACTTTAAATGAAGTCTTTACATACTTATATCAGTCAGTACCTCATTCTAAACATCAACTTTAAATGAAGTCTTTACATACTTATATAATGTTAACTGTGATAAATGGAATATTACAAAATATGTGTTATCACGTGAAACAAAGACGATTTGGAAGTCTTCGCTTAATTCCTATATTTAATGGGACACCCTGTACAGTGTGCGATGTAGATAGACTTTTACCCTCTTTTTAAAAAAACTTTTTTCCAGTGATAACAATAACACAATGAAAAAGGAAGACGACATTATAGCAATACTTCAGGGTATTTGATATTGTTGCAAAGCAAATAGTTTTACCAGACGCTTATTAAATCATTAATTTTGTTAAATGGGCCTATTTACACGTAGCACAATTGATATTTCACATGCTCATTTCCCTTTTAAAAGATTAACTTGACTCTAAAAGTCGTCTTCATATTTCCGAATTTTCTGGATATCACTATAAAACAGAAAAAATCATACAAATTATTCTTAAAATCATGCAAAAGCAGTAGAAAAATTAAATTTTAAAAAAGTATTTGAAAATGTTTTCTATGGAAAATTTTGTGTCATTAATCTCTTTTATAAGATCATTTAGGATTTTTTCCCAACAACTAAAATATTCGAATCACTATATCTTTGCAATTTATGATGTAAAACAATGATATTTCAAACTTAGACATTTTAATCGAACGTAATTCATAGTTTAAAATATCAAGGTTCTACGACATCGAATTGCGAAGATATAGGGATCAGACAATTAGAGCTTAGAGCAAAAACTCGTTTTCTTTATACAGATTATAGAATTATGTATGACAAATTAAATAATGTAAACAGAATGATAAAAAATACCTCTGGAATGTATGCAAGATTTTCAAATCCGTTTTCTTTAATAGTATCAATATTCTCCATATTCTGTTTTACAAGCACTGCCGGACCATACAGATTGATCAAATGATCTAGAATTTCATAATTATGAATTGATTTTAAAATTTATCATATTATCCGTTGATATCTTACGGTTAAACCCTAAATTAGCCATATATCGAAAGAATTCATCAAATGTCGTATTCTTCACTTCCTGATAATGGAATGTTGCAGATAATTAGTTTTTTAATTTAATAATTATATGAAGCTCTTTAAAACTGTTCTCGCATATTCATGGCTATTTATTTATTTTTACAATTTCTGAAATTTACGTAATATAGTATAAAACCAATTAAAAAATTGTCAAGACGACATTTGATAAATTCTGTCGATGTATGGCTCATTTAGAATTTAACTTTAGTTTTTTAATCAGATTTTATTCTCTGATTTTTTCACTATCAATGACCTCCTATGGTAAAAATGGCATGCCAGATGCACAATGGAACCCTTTAAATCGAACCATCTGATCAAATATGCTGGGGTTATCCTTCTTTTTCCGTCCCTTTTAAGTAAACCTCCACTTAAAAATGCTTGAGTCACAAGTTCACAACGTTATCCTTTGTACCTTTGTACCTTTGTACCTTTTCACCTTTGTACCTTTGTACCTTTGTACCCTTGTACCCTTGTACCCTTGTAACCTTGTTCGCTTGTACGCTTGTGCCTTTGTACCCTTGTACCCTTTTACCCTTGTACCCTTGTACCCTTGTACCCTTGTACCCTAGTACCCTTGTACCCTTGTACCCTTGTACCCTTGTACCCTTGTACCCTTGTACCCTTGTATCCTTGTATCCTTGTATCCTTGTATCCTTGTATCCTTGTATCCTTGTACCCTTGTATCCTTGTACCCTTGAAACCCTTGAAACCCTTGTACCTTTGTACCCTTGTACCTTTGTACCTTTGTACCTTTGTACCTTTGTACCTTTGTACCTTTGTACCTTTGTACCTTTGTACCTTTGTACCTTTGTACCCTTGTACCTTTGTACCTATATACCTTTGTACCTATGTACCTATGTACCTATGTACCAATGTACCTATGTACCTTTGTACCTTTGTACCTTTGTACCTTTGTACCTTTGTACCTTTGTACCTTTGTACCTTTTGTAATAATGAGGAAAATATCGTCGTTTTTCTCTCTTAAAAAGATATTCTGACAATTTACTTCATTCTATCAAAGAGTCGTAAACCGTAAAAAAACTTATCAATTTTAAGAAAGAAAAAACTTTACATTAAAACTCAGATTTAGGTTTAAAGGTCAAATTTGCAAATCGGATTTGTAACTCTTGAAAGTTAAGAGTCACGTAAAATTATGCAGACAGTCCCTTTAAGAAATACATTTTTGTAACCTGATAAAATCTTCTTCTCATAAGATTTCTTCATTCTCTTCTCATAATTTGGAACACAAATCCACTTCTTCATGTAGGTCTGGTCGAAGTGATAAAGTTTATCCTAAACAAAATTTTAAGTTTAACATATTTTTAATCAATTTTAAGGTAATTTATCACACCTCATATTTACGGGAGATAAAGCAACTTAATCGATCTAAACAGCAGGGTGCTAAAATTATTTTATCGCACTGCTATAAAATAAAATTGAATAAAATTATATTTGCTATCATTATTGTTATTAGACGTGCGAAAAGTTGTTGCGCGAATTTTTACTTTTTCTAGTTTGCTCTTGATAAAAATATGATTTTCATCTCAAGCAAACTAAAAAAAGTAAAAACTTTTTTGCACTTAATAATACCAAATTGGCAATGATTAAAATAGATATAGAAATCTGATTATAAGACGCTCTTACTATTTGAATGAATCATAATTACTGTAGTGATCCTTAAAGGGAGAGACCGGCAATGTATGGTAGTTGAACTGATAATGTTGTTTTGTGGAGAAATTTTTTAAGAATCATCCTCGAGACCTATTTGACGGTGCATATTTGTTCAGAAAGAACGCAAATTAAATCTGTAATATCCTCATAGATTGTTCATTTTTGAGGGATGATTTTGAGAATCGGTTAAAAAAAATATTCAATATCGACGACGAAAAATGTATTGGAAATTCTACAGTAAACTAACAAGTTGTTTAGGAACAGGTTGAGAAAATTAAAAATGAACTATTGCCATAAAAATTCACATTTTCTAGGCGACATTTGAAGAATTTGAAGAAATCTGTGAACAAATTCAAAAAGAATAAGAAATTCAGTATAATGATGTAAAAGAAATGATTGATTCTAACATTGATTTTTTGAGAAATTGAGAAATATGTTCCTAAACATCTAATTAGTTTACTGAAGAAGTTTTTACATTTTTTGTCGTCGTTATTAAATAATTTAAAAAATCGATTCTCAAAACGTTACCACCCGAATGGATGATTTTAAGCATCGACTTTGCGCTCAAACTCAGTAAATATACATCATTTTCCCTACAATAATACATTCTCAGTTTAACAACCGTCACTCCGGTCACTCCTTTAAAAAGTATAACTAGAAGTTTTTCAGCCTTAATATGTATTAAAAAGTAGGTATTTACGTATGAGTTAAAAACTTAAAAACCCTGGAGGGGGCCTTTTTTCATAAATTTTGTCATCTAATGCCCTATAGTCAATTTATTTTACTCAGTTTGATGTAATATAAATGCGCATTGAGCAACAAATGCTGAAATTATATTATCATGCTTAGTTAATCCCGCCATTTACCCGCGCTCATGATTTTAGCTGATGTGTGATGTGCCCGGCGCTGAATTTCCGAAATGTTAAACTTTTTTCTTCAGCAAAATTCAGCCAATTTGGTATAGCTGTTTGGCCAGCCTAGCTAACATATATAAATATATGAATATATAAATAGAGCCAATAGATTTATTTTATAAATATCTTACCGCTAAGACGTAGTGACCCATTTTGCCTGATATAATCTCAACCCCAGCCATTATATGCTCAAATATCTTTTCATTTATCTCCTCACTACAATTGCGAGATAAGCTTCAAGTTTTAAAATAAAGAAATTGAGTCTTTGTCACAAACTAAATTTTTCCAATTCTAATATCTTAGAATCCTGATGGTGTCAAATCACTATTTTTGAAGCTTGAGAATATTTGAGCTAACATAATTCATAGATATATAAGGTTTACCACATTGGGTTGCAAAGATATGGGGATCTAAAAACTTAGAGGTTGTGGCTCAGGCTCAGGCTCAGTTTTTAGATCTTATTTTATGTAATTATTTTATTATTGGGAAAAAAGGAGTTTAGGGAAGAAAAAAAATTCAGCTAATTATTGCATATTTTAGCTGAAATAATTTGAATTTTTTTAATCAATAATTTGCAATTTGGGTAATTATTTTTTTTTGTATATTAAATGATGTCAGTTTATTATTTTAGTAATTATTTTTATTATTTTTGATTGCAATTATTTCCTTAATGTCACATCTCCAGCCTTCGCCAGATCAATCTTCAGTAGTCCAACAAAAGGTTTAATGGTAGAACCCTGAAAGAGTTAGAACTTTTGAACTTTAATTTGAAGAGATTAAGTGCTTAATCCGTATAAACAGCTGACTTGTTTTTCTTGTGGCTTAAAATATTTTAATGTTTTATTTTACTCTAGAACAATAACAGAAAAAACACGGATTAGTACTATCTGGAGGGATTTACACTTCATTTAATCAATTAATTAATTAACTAATCAATCACTCAATCACTCACTCAATCAATCAATCGATCTACCTGGAAGAAACAGGTTTGCATGACCATTGCCAGAGTAGCTGTCACAAATATACCTAAACAATTAAAATTTGCAAAATATTTTAAATAAAATCCGCGAAATATGCAACATTTTTTTATTCCCTTCAGATGTAAAACCATTCGTTGTTTAGCAATTTTAAATCTTATTAGCGACTACTTAAGACTTATCCGAGTCAGTTTAAACTTGCAGATTATTACATTTTAATTATTATTATTATTGACAGACAACCCTGCATTCAATGAAATAGGGGTTGACAGTTGACGCTTCTTGCCACCGATTCTGGTCTTTTATTAGTTAAAGTCTTTGAGTAGTATCTATTATTTACCTGAGCAAGGTACAATATTATTATCAATGAGTAAAACAAGAGAAAATCCTACGGCTCCTCTCAACCCTCCGTACGCCATGATTACTTGCTCCTAAATAAATTCTCATATAATAGTTGGTAAATGAAATTGTGTCAAATGGTAAGACGACTTTTATACCATCATTGTGCCAATCTAGCATTTGTAGAATAAAACTAAATAGTAGCTATAAAAGTAAGATTATGATTAACGCAGATTTTCAGTGTTATAGTTGTTCAGTGTTCAGTGTCCAATGTCCAATGTCCAATGTCCAATGTCCAATGTCCAATGTCCAATGTCCAATGTTCATTGTTCAATTTTCAATTTTCAATGTTATATGCTTTATGCTATATGTTATAATGTTATGTTATATGTTATATGTTATATGTTATATGTTATATGTTATATGTTATATGTTAAATGTTATATGTCATATGTTATATTTTATATGTTGTATGTTGTATGTTGTATGTTGTATGATATATATTAAATGTTATATTTATATTATGTTTAGACATTTCTCACAATACACAATAGACTAATAAATCAATACAATTTAAGGAACATAATTTTAGTAAGGAAAACATGGATTTATCATTAATCCCTAATTAATGGTGCCGGACATACCAAGCTATAGTTAGAAAGCCTTATGAAATGGATTAATAATGATTAAACTTAATCGGTCCATTGAAAAGAAACTGTAGACCCTACAATTAGAGTCCCATATACAATTCACAAATATGTTTACTACTTAACAATATTTAAATATTGATATTTGAGAGAAGGTGAACTCCTCGTAACCTGCTAGTAAACCCAGGAAATCAAGGAAAAGGGGTAGGGTTTATAATATTATAATATTTCAACCGAACTAAGAGAGGGGGGGGGGGAGTTTAAAATTCATAAGAGAGAGACCTCCCTCTCTCCCTCATTCTTAAGTCGTCTTTAACCATCATTTACACAAGCAACCCCTCTTTTTAGAAGCTTTTATTCATGTAGGGTTACCCAAAACTGATTAAGACCTAAAGAGATGACTGCACGGATTTTTTTCTTTCTTACAATCATACAATTATACAATACTATAAATTTTAAAAAAGGAAATTAAAATAGTTATTTTCTAAGAGTTTTAGGTTGTCAATTGAGTATAATTTTTTGTGGTTACCACTAATCAACTAACCTGTATGCCATGTGTGTGATCCAAAAAGGGCCATTCCAAGATAGATAAAGATAATACAATCACATAGACCGGCCAACATCTTGATGAATACACTAAACATAGAGAATACAATCACATAGACTGGACGTATTGATGAAAAACATAACACTAAACATAGATAATACGATCAAATAGACTGGACATCTTGATGAATACACTAAACATAGATAACACAATCACTTAGGCCGGCCAACATCTTGATGAAAACACTAAACATAGATAATACAATCACATAGACTGGACATCTTGATGAATACACTAAACATAGATAATACAATCACATAGACCGCCCAGCATCTTGATGAATACACTCAACATAGATGATACAATCACATAGACCGCCCAACATCTTGATGAAAACACTAAACATAGATAATACAATCACATAGACCGGCCAACATCTTGATAAATACACTAAACATAGATAATACAATCACATAGACCGGCCAACATCTTTATGAATACACTAAACATAGATAATACAAACACAAAGACCGGCCAAATACACTAAACATAGATAATACAAACACAAAGACCGGCCAAATTCGTGATGAATACACTAAACATAGATAATACAATCACATAGACCGGCCAACATCTTTATGAATACACTAAACATAGATAATACAAACACAAAGACCGGCCAAATTCGTGATGAATACACTAAACATGGATAATACAATCACATAGAATGGACATCTTGATGAATACACTAAACAGAGAAAATACAATCACATAGACTGGACATCTTGATGAATACACTAAACATAAAAAATACTATCACATAGACTGGACATCTTGATGAATACACTAAACATAGAAAATACAATCACATAGACTAGACATCTTGATGAATACACTAAACATAGATAATACAATCACATAGACTGGACATCATGATGAATACACTAAACATAGATAATACAATCACTTAGGCCGCCCAAATTCGTGATGAATACACTAAACATAGATAATACAATCACATAGACTGGACATCTTGATGAATACACTAAACATAGATAATACAATCACATAGACTAAACATCTTGATGAATACACTAAACATAGATAATACAATCACATAGACCGGGCAACATCTTGATGAATACACTAAACATAAATAATACAATCACATAGACCGCCCAAAATATGGATGAAAACACTAAACACAGATAATACAATCACATAGACCGCCCAACATCTTGATGAATACACTACACATAGATAATACAATCACACAGACCGGCCAACATCTTGATGAATACACGCGAAACCATTGAAACCGTTATATAGTTGATCAATAATGTGAAAGATATAGTCGATTTACTATGGTTAAAAGTGTTTCTTACATTGTTTCCTGCACATAGAAATGCGCAAGTCACATATGAAGAGAAACCACAATTGAAAATAATCAGATTTCAAAATTAGAAAAAATGGATATAAAATGCATACTTGATCAGACAAAGCTTTTAATTATACCATTGTAAATCCGGCATTGCCATCTTTGCATGACGGGTCGCTTGAAACTACGCTTACAGTCCCTTTCATAGAAAACAAATTATTTAAACTTACTGAATACAAGTGTGACCATGCTCAGATATGTTTTTGAAAGCGTAGTGAGCCTGTAGCATACCACATCCTAAATTAGAATAGATAAAAAAAAACTTTTTTCTACAAAATCTATAAAAGTACAAACAAAGAAAAATCTAGTTGTAGCAATTTAAGAGTCACAAGAACTAATACTATATTGAAGTCCTATGAAATCTACTCATCAGTCTCGGATAATACCAGAAACCTACCTATATACCAAAAACCTACCTAAATATCAGAAACCTACCTAAATACCAGAAACCTACCAAAAATACCAAAAACCTACCTACATACCAGAAACCTACCTGAAAGACTGATCTGGGGAACCTACTGATAAAACTAATACCAGAAACTACATCCAGCTTATTACCAGAAACTTGCCTAAGAGACTTGTGCTGGGGTTTATTAGTTCTGAGTCTCATATTTTATACCGTATTATTTTCATGTCAATCAGATCTTTGTTGTAATGTAAGGAGCGTTTTCAGCTTCGTTCGTTACAGCAAGAACATTTTCAGAACGGTCTCAAACTTAATTCATCAGAGTCTGTTTTAGACCCTAGAAGAGCGATCAATATAAAAAAGAGATTGAGTATTGAATGTAGGAAGGACTTTTCAGGATTTTTCTGGTTTTGATTTACATTTAACATCCATAATCAATGTAATCCCTTTGGTCCTAGGTCCAAGACTTTGGGACAAATTTAACCCAGATCTCTTTCATTTTTAAATCCTTGCTTTACAACTTTGTTTACAATGTAAAAGCATATATCAGGCTGTCTGACAAACATACTTCTTGAACCCTTGCTATTATGGTTTAAAAATTTTGCAATATTTTTGACTATATTTTAGGTCTTGCTGGTCTTTTCCGCCCTGACATGTCATCATCCTTCAAATATTTTTTTTTCCTTCTTAACCTCATTAGACCGCCATTAAAGTTTATAAAACTTATAAATTCGTTCTGGATTATGTTTAAGGGTTCGGCAGCTGCTTGGTTTTTGCTTCGTCTAATAAATATATTTGTTGGTAACCGAGCCTCCAAAGTGTTTCTTTTCTCTGGTTAATGTTCTAGATATTCTTATGCTGTGACAACAAAGCTTATCAACCTTCAGGAGAACACTGATACCAGACACCAATATGACTTAAGATACCAGAAACCTACCTATAACGACAGATGATACCAGAAACATATCTATAAAACTGATGAAACCAGAAACCTACCTATAAAATGATGATACCAGAAACCTACCAGTAAAACTATTACCAGAAACCTACCTATAAGACTGATACCAGAAACCTATTTATAATATTGATACCAGAAACCTACCTATAAAAATTATACCAGAAACCTACCTTTAAGACTGATACAAAAATTTACCTGCAAGACTGATCCCAGAAACTTAACTATAAAAATTTTACCAGAAACCTATCTATAAGGCTGATTATACCAAAAACCTAAATATAAGATTGATGATACCAGAAACCTAAATATAAGACTGATGATACCAGAAACCTACCTATAATACTGATACCAGAAACCAACCTATAAAACTAATGATACCAGAACCCTGCTTAAAAGACTGATACCAGAAACCTACCTATAAGACTAATACCAGAAACCTACCTATACGACTAACAATACAAGAAACCAGAAACCATCTTATATGACTGAGGATACCACCTATAATACTGATACCAGAAACCTACCTATCAAAACTAACAATACCAGAAACCTACCTATAAGACCGATGATATCAGAAACCTACATACAAATACTGCTAATACCAGAAACTTACCAATAAGACTGATAACCAGACTTTTACCAAAGAGACTAATGATAAAACCTAACTAGAGATTAATACCAGAAATCTACAAATAATATTGATACCAGAAAGCTACCTATAAAGCATACCAGAAACCTACCTATAAGACAGATGATACAGGAAACCTACCTATAAGACAGATGATACAAGAAGCCTACCTAAAAGACAGATTATACAATAATCCTACCTATAAGACAGATGATACAAGAAACCTACCTATACAACTGATGATACCAGAAACCTACCTATAAGACTTATGATACCAGAAACCTACCTATAAAACTGATGATACCAGAAACCTACATATAAATAATGTTAATACCAGAAACTTACCAATAAGACTGATAATCAGACTCTTACCAAAGAGACTAATGATAAAAACCTAACTATGAGATGGATACCAGAAATCTACAAATAAAGCTGATACCAGAAACTACCATATAAGACTGATGATACCAGAAACCTACATACAAATAATGCTAATACCAGAAACTGACCAATAAGACTGATAACCAGACACTTACCAAAGAGACTAATGATAAAACCTAACTATGAGATTAATACCAGAAACCTACAAATAATATTGATACCAGAAAGCTACCTATAAAGCTTATATCAGAAATCGTTAACAACTTCTGATACCAGAAACCTACCTTAAACAACTTCTGATACCAGAAACGTACCTATAACAACTTCTGTTACCAGAAACCTACCTATAAGACTGATGATACCAGACCAATTGACCAAGTCAGCGAATACGTATGAAAGATAAGCCAAACTGAAGACTGCCAAGGGTTCTGCACAATATACCTTTAACTAGGGCACAGCAAAGGCGTAGACTATATTTCAAAGATTGGAGGTGGGGGAGGGCGGATAAAATGAATATCAATATGATTTTCAAAGAAATGCCTTTTCCAGAACATATATATATATATTCTTTTCAGGGAAATATAAATCCCTGAAGAAGTTTATAGTTGCTTATCAGTTTCAAGCAACTGATTACGCGCCTCAAAATCAAATTTTTCGTTCCCTATATCTGTGCAACCTGGTGGCAAATACTTTTGATATTTCAATCTATGAATTCTGCTAAATAGTCTAAGTTTGAAATATAAAAGGTTTGCAAACGGCGATTAATAAATTCGTTTATAAATTAAAGAATTAAACACTTGCCACAAACTCAGATTTTTTAAATCCCTTTTTCTTTGCAACCTGACGGTGCAAACTTAAGACCATTTGATCTAACAGAATTCATATTATGAAATATCAAAGGTCTATGACATCAGGCTGCAATGGAGATTAAATTTTATCAAAGTCAGATTTTTAAATTTTTTATATTTAGATTAAAGATATATTTCCTAATGCCACTATGTCTGTAGTGTATTTTGTAACTACTGCAGTAATCAATCCAAACACAAAACCAACAAACAATCCACCTGACACAATGTACACTGTACTTGTCTGCACAATGTACACTGTACATGTCTACACAATGTATACTGTACATGTCTGCATAATGTACACTGTACATGTCTGCACAATGTACACTGTACATGTATACTCAATGTACATTGTACATGTCTCCACAATGTACACTGCACGTGTCTGCACAATGTAAAGTGTACATGTCTGTACATAGATTGAAAGACTTGACTGTGCCTAGAGCAACTGTGAAGAAAGATCCAATTCCAGTAATAATATGAAGCCCAGTGACCTCCGCTCCAGTTGACTCCAAACCTGGATATTTGCAATTTTAAATCAAATGTCGTCTTTTTTACAGCTTCACATAATGTTATATAAAATCTGCGAAAAAAATTATAAATAGAATTTCTGATATAGACTAGGTGACTCCATTTAGTGGCATGTCCTAAACACAACGGTACCCTAAAGCACTATGTCTGATCAAGAGTGCATTGAAATTTAATTATCTTGCAATACTTTTTAAAGTAAAATACGAAAATAACTTCCAGATTATTTATCAAGTAAAAGTTCAAGGGTACAGTTGTGAATCAGGTGTTCATCTCTTTAAATAAAACTAAAAATAAAATGACAGTCCCTAGAATAACAAACATTTAGCATGTGCTAAGTATAACCTGTGCGCTAATTCGCATATATATATATAAAATATGAATCTAAAAATAATTCTAGAAATTTTAACTTTTTACGGTATTAGATCAGGACCTCTGGGTTTATACTTTCTTTAGTTCAGTTTTTTCAGACCTCTATGATAAAAAATAAAATGTTTATATATGGTTTTGGGAAATTACAAGGATGCCTATTGCCTATCTTGCGCAGAAGAAAGGGTGTGTCTATACAGCCTGAAAAGGCCTAGAAATCTTTTTAGCAACAAGTTAAGACGTAGTTTATTCTGGGAACAAAGTTTAATCTAGGCAACAAAGAGATTATTACTGGTTATTTCTAGTTATTTGTTGAATTTCATATTTATCATCATATAGGATTATCTAAAACTGTCAAACCTGCAAAAGCATTCATCATATTGTAGAGTACCACAGCTACACCGTCGTTCAGGAGGGATTCACCAAACACCATATAATATAAATCAGGATTCACTCCAACCTAAACCAAACACCATATAATATAAATCAGGATTTACTCCAACCTAAACCAAACACCATATAATATAAATCAGGATTCACTCCAACCTAAAGATTGAAAGGTTTACAAAACTAAGAAAAAATGCGGGAAAATACAACAGAGCTGGGAACTTTTGTGGCTGTTAAATATTCGTAATCCCGATTGCTTGAACTTGATATCCACTTTGGGCAACTTTAATTTTGAGGATCTGTAAACATAGCTTATTAATTCCTCTTTTAATCAAAAATCCCATCAACCCTTAACTGGGTACAATTGCCATGGGGGATATCTAAAAAAGATTAATTTAATCTTTAGATTAACAATTAGATTGAGATAAAACATTGATCTCAATACAAAGTTCTCAGCTCAGGTTGATGTAAAACTTTTGTTCTGTGACTTCATTCAATTTAAAGTTGTATGCTGTTCAGTTTAACTATTCAGTAAATTTTACTATACTTCAGAAAACTTTGATACGATCTAATAAGATTTTAAATTTATAGAATCATGAACAAAAAGGATGTTTAAACCGTGTTTAACAAACACTTATAATGAATTAATTCAAGAATAATTCATCACTTTGTTCCAAGTGGACTATATGTGCACCGCAAGCGTACCGCAAGTGCACTGTTAGTATACTGTAAGAGTACTGTAAGTGTACGGTAAGTTACGGTAAGTGTATTGTAAGTGTACTGTAAGTGTAGGTAAGTGTACGGTAAGTGTACGGTACGTGTACGGTAAGTGTACTGTACGTGTACGGTAAGTGTACTGCAACTGTATTGAGAATGTAATGCAAGTGAACTGTAAGAGTACTGTAAGTGTACAGTATGTACCTCTAAGAATACAGCTAATGCAGTTACAGGATCAACAGCTGATATTAAACTAGTAAGTGTACTGTAAATGTACTGTAAAATTTTACTATACTTCAGAAAACTTTGATACGATCTAATAAAATTTTAAATTTATAGAATCATGAACAAAAAGGATGTTTAAACCGTGTTTAACATACATTTATAATGAATTAATTCAAGAATGATTCATCACTTTGTTACAAATGGACTATATGTGCACCGTTAGAATACTGTAAGAGTACTGTAAGAGTACTGTAAGTGTAGGGTAAGTGTAGGGTAAGTGTAGGGTAAGTGTAGGGTAAGTGTAGGGTAAGTGTAGGGTAAGTGTAGGGTAAGTGTACGGTAAGTGTACTGTAAGTGTACTGTAAGTGTACTGTAAGTGTACTGTAAGTGTACGGTAAGTGTACGGTAAGTGTACTGTAAGTTTACGGTAAGTGTACTGTAAGTGTATTGAGAGTGTAATGCAAGTGAACTGTAAGAGTACTGTAAGTGTACTGTAAGTGTACAGTATGTACCTCTGAGAATACAGCTAATACAGCTACAGGATCAACAGCTGATATTAAACTAGTAAGTGTACTGTAAATGTACTGTAAATACCTCTGAAAATACTGCTAATACAGCTACAGGATCAACAGCTGATATTAAACTAGCAAACAGCAAAATTTGAATATTCGTCATTGACGTGAACTCGTTCTCCTCAGGAACTAAAATATAATTAAAATTATTTTTAATAAATTAAAAACCCGACCCGTCAGCAGATTTAATCAAAATAATCTAAATAACTGCAAATATTTTCTCTTATAATCTATATAATAAAACAAGACATTCATATACATGTTGCGCATAGCCGGCCAAAAGGCTGGACCGATAAGGCTAAAATTTTGTGTGGACACTCATGGGTGGCCAGGGGGTGTATTTTTCGAATTTTTTTTTCTCAAGTTTCTCTTTTTTTCCACGGGCAACGCCGGACCTTTCAGATATTCATACATAAAGAAAGTAATTTAAAACAAAAATACTTTGATTGCTCCGTAAACAATGTAAAAGATTCATATCCGGTTTTTTGACAAAGGTTTAAATAAAAATTTTCTGTATGTCGCCGAGCACTTCTCCGACAAAATCTTTCAAAATTATTTATTTTAACATTAAAAAATCACAATATAGAATCTATAATGTCTCTGCCAAGCATTAGACAAGAAGGAGAATTATAACTAAAATATTTTCAAAATCTTTTTCTTTCAATTTTGAGCCGAAAATAGACTTTCTCCAATTCAAATATGCATAAAATATTTGTCATTATAGAAGAAAAATTTCGACTAACGATTTATAAAAAATACATATTTAATTTTTCTTTAATTTTTGACGTTACCTGTAAAATTCAAATGATGAGGCTCAATTGCTCTAAAAATACAACATTTAGACAAAATAATCAAAAAGTGAAAACACAACAGTGCGATACATAACACTGTGGAACAGAAAGACGACCTATTCCCTTAAAAGGAGTGACCAGCAATGCATAGTAGTTGAATTGAGTATTTAAAATCCTCCTTTGAGGGATGATTTTGAGAATAAGTTTTTATTAAATTATTCAATAACGACGACGAAAAATGTAGTAAAAATCTACAGTAAAAATTAATAAGGTTTAAATAATAAAAATCAACAAAAGTTAACTATTATTATCGAAAATAAGTAATCTTATTTAGTTATTGGTTTCTGTAATGTCTCATAGTTCTGTAGATTTCCTGGATTTTTTATTGAAAAGACGACATTAGAAGATGTTGAATAAAATCTGTGAACTAATTCATAAAGAATAAGAAATTCAATATAATGATGAAAAAGAAATAATTGATTCGTACATTGATTTTTTGAGAAAATTTCAATTGAGAAATATGTTCCTTAACATCTAATTAGTTCACTACAGAATTTTTAAAACCTTTTTTGTCGTCGTTGTTTAATAATTAAAAAAATCGGATCTTCAAACTTAACCACCCAAAATCCAAATGGATGAGTTTGAACATCGAATTTGTGCTCAAACTCAGTAATTATACATCATTAAAACGTTTTATATGTCTCAAATGAATCCTATAAAAATCTCCACAATACTACATTAGTTCAACTAAAATACATTGCCGGTCACTCCCTTTAACATGCTGATTTTTAAGTTACTGCAGGTTAAACTATTTGCCTTGTAACAACATAAAATACAAATAAGATTAAATGTCGTCTTGCTATTTTACAGACTTATGAGTCTTACTGTAAAAGACTTTTTTGGAAGTTTATCATGAAAACTTTATTGTTTTTTTGACATGTTTAACATTAATTATGTGTATAAGATTGGTAAATATTGAATTATGTGTATAAGATTGGTAAATATTGAATTATGTGTATAAGATTGGTAAATATTGAATTATGTGTATAAGATTGGTAAATATTGTAATTAAGTATTTTCCTTTGAGTAAACTCTGATTTATAAACTGTACTGGATCCCATCCATTTTATGTTGTAGAATAGAATCAATAAACCACCTAAATAAAATGGTTTAATTAGGATTTCATGACTTAAAAATTCTAGCAAATGCTTTTAAGGTACATGCATGTTAAATGCACGAGTTGATAAAATTGCCTCCAAAAAACTGGAAAATCTACAAAATTTGTTTATTTTAATTTATACAAACAAAAAAAATGTGATGTGATCATTTAATGCAACATTTACAAGCTAAAATTTTTACTCTGAAAGTGTCAAGAAGTTTAAGGATGATCGTTTAAAAAATGAGAGTGCTTTGGGACTGCGTAAAATGCCCCCCATATACTCACCGATCATAAGGAAGATACAGATAGTTCCTAAGACTGCATAAAATGCCCCCCCATATACTCACCAATAATGAGGAAGTTACAGATAGTTCCTAAGACTCCATAAAATGCCCCCCCCCCTCTACTCACCGATCATAAGGAAGATACAGATAGTTCCTAAGACTGCGTAAAAGGCCCCCCATATACTCACCGATCATGAGGAAGTTACAGATAGTTCCAAAGACTGCGTATAGGATGATACTACGCAAGTTGTCCATGAAGACCTTGTTGTGAAGAGAAAACGCAGATTCTGAAATATCAATCAGATCAAAATATGCTTTTTTGTTCGAACGAGGGTCTAGGTCTCCAATCGAAATTCTGTTGCGCGAAATTGTGCTCGAAGTGTGCAGAATTGTGTTGATTTGCGCGGAATTGCGCGCAAGTAAAATCCACTTGCCTTGGAAACCCTAGTTCAAACCTACATATATTCCATGTTAAACCTCAACAGTAGTTAAATACCTATGAAGTACTTTGAAGTAAAAACCTAAAATCAAGATTTTAACATAAAAATTAAATAAAATACTACTTTATTCTCGTTTTTTCTCGTTTTTTTCTCATTTTTTTCTCGTTTTTTTTCTCGTTTTTTTCTCGTTTTTTCTCGTTATTTCTCGCTTTTTTCTCGCTTTTTTCTTTTCCCTTTATCTTAGAAAAATGATTCGTGTTAAATTTTAATATGTCAATCTTTGACTGTTTGCGTAGAAAAAACACAAGAGAAATCGATCAGTCTTCAAAATTATGATATCTGATTTATACTTGTTCAGACAAAACTTTTAAGGGCCCCGTTGTGAATCAGGCATTGCCATCATTGCAGGTCTTTCTGGTTTTAAAGTAAGGACATTTTTATCATCTTTAATTATAATTTTTTTATGATTTAAAAAATAATTGAAACAAAAAATAAAAGTTATATTTACCAAGAATAATGGGAGGAAGAAGAAAGTAGAAGAACAGAGATGGAGTAAATCTAGGAAATGTTCTGATGTCATCGCATTCTTCCTGAATAAATAGATATATTAATATATAATCATATTCCTACTGAACGATCAAATATACTAATATTTAATCATATTCCTACTGAACAATTACTCAATTAATTAATCAAACATTAAAGAGATTGTAAGCGTAATATTAAATGACCCCCTATGCAACCCTCCATGTAAAGATGTCCGATTTACAATAGTACCCTTGAAACCTTGATCTATGGCAGAGAAACCACAAATGAAGAAAAAGAGTTAAAATAAACAAAAACATGAAGCTATATCTAGTTCATGCTTGATCAGACAAAAAGTACCGTTGTAAATCTGGCATTGTTATCTTTACATAGAGGGCTGCAGTTCAAATAACGCTTTAAGTCCCTTTAAACCTTAAACCTTTCCCAATAATACACCACAATACACTCCCCCCCCCCCCTCCACCATAATTTTGCCCGTGATAAAAAATTTATCTTAAACAATCGAATATTAGCATGCCATGCTTTAATCCGCAAGTTACTTTCTCAGAAAAACCCGCAATTAAAATATTACTTCCTGAGGCCGAATTTAAAGAATTTGAGCGGCGGCTTAAATTTAAACCGCGGCTCAAATATGGTTGGTTCCATTTAAAATTGTATTAAGTTTTTCAAGATTTAAGCCGACGCTCAATTGAAACCGGTTTTTAGGTAATTTGAGACGTGGCTTAAATTCATTAAATTCGGACACTGATTATATACTTTGTTTAATTATAATTTTTATTAATTAAATTGATCACTTGAAACTACGCCGGAAGTCTCTTCTTTATGCAAAAGTAATCTCTGAGGTACGATCATAAATCAGGAACCCCTTCACCGATTTGCCTCAAATTTTGATAGGAAAACTCTCTAGAACCACAAGAATGTTTTATATTTTGATTTAAAATAGCTTGGTTTCCCAAGCTAGTAGTGTATTAAGTTAAATAAATGATTTTAACCTGCAAGCTAGTAGTGTATTAAGTTAAATAAATGATTTTAACCTGAATTTCGCAAGATAGTCGTGTATTAAATTAAATAAATGATTTTAACCTGGTTTCCCAAGCTAGTAGTGTATTAAATAAAATAAATCTTTTAACCTGGTTTCCCAAGCTAGTAGTGTATTAAATAAAATAAATCTTTTAACCTGGTTTCCCAAGCTAGTCGTGTATTAAATTAAATAAATGATTTTAACCTGGTTTCCCAAGCTAGTCGTGTATTAAGTTAAATAAATGATTTTAACCTGAATTTCGCAAGCATCTATTGTGTTAATAATAGCTCCAGAAATAGCGCCAACAATAATAAGTAAAACAGATTCAGGAATCCTAAACAGAAAACAGATTTCAGAACCATAAACAGAAAACAGATTTCAGAACCATAAACAGATATCAGATATCCTGAACAGACAACAGATTTTTGAACAATAAACAGAAAACAGATTCGGAAATCTGAACACAAATAAGATTTTATAACTATATAAGAAGTAAAACAGATTTCAGAACCATAAACTGAAAACAGATATTAGAACGATTAAGAGAGTGCAGATTTTAGAACGATTAACAGAAAACAGATTTAAGAAAGATTAAGAGAAAAAAGATTTTAGAACAATTAACAGAAAACAGATTTTAGAACAATTAACAAAAAACAGATTTTAGAACGATTAACAAAAACAATATTTTAAAACAATTAACAGAAACAGAATTTAGATTGATTATTTAACAGAAAGCAGATTTAAAAAAATACAGATTTTAGAACAATAAGCACAAAACAAATTTTATAACCATAAACAAACAAAAAACTTCAGACTCCAAAACAGAAAACAGACTTCAAAACTATAGAGTAAGTAAAACAGATTTCATAACCGAAAACAGATAACAAATATTAAAAGATTAACAGAAAACAGATTTTAGAAGGATTTTGCCAACATCGTCTTTATTAAACAGCAGTTTTGCTTTCGTCATTTGGTTATTGTCTTTTTTACTTAAGTCATTTTTCTATCATCAATTTCGCTGTCTACTTGCTTGTGTCATTAACGCTATTTTGTCATGATACCGTAGTCATTTAGGTTAACGTCAATTATTCATTGGAGAGAATTTTTTCCCGTATTTTTACTAACAAATTACAATTTCATGATCTTCGGCATCAAGTTCGTTTCTTATTTGTTCGGCTGCAAATAAAAGACATTTAATGCTGCAAAGTAGGCTGAGGTTTCCTTTAATATTTCGCAGATTTTAATTTAAAAAATCTCACATTTTTTTAGAACTTGAATTGAAGAAATTTTTATATCCAACAATTAGGTTTTTAAAATCCTGAATGAAGTAAGAAAAATATTGTCCTGCAGTATAACACAAGGCAGTGTTACGCGACCACGTCACGTATGTAATGTTCTATAAAGATGATGGCCCTTGTGTGGTTGCGCTGAAGAGATTCTGAAGTACCCCTGAGTCTTCGTACTGTGAGCNTGTCGTCTGAGTCAGAGTCTTTTATGGAATATCATCTTGGAGACCAGCTGTTTTACCTGGAAGAGAGCTAGCGCATCTTATGGAATATCATCTTGGAGAACAGCAGTTTTACCTGGAAGAGAGCCAGTGCATCTTATGGAAGATCATCTTGGAGAACAGCTGTTTTACCTGGAAGAGAGCCAGTGCATCTAATGGAAAACCATCTTGGGTAACCCTATTTTACCTGGAAGAGAGCAAGTGCATCTTATGGAAGATCATCTTGAGTAACCCTGTTTTACCTGGAAGAGAGCTAATGCATCTTATGGAAGATCATCTTGGAGAACAGCTGTTTTACCTGGAAGAGAGCCAGTTATCTTATAGAAGATTCATCTTGGAGAACAGCTGTTTTACCTGGAAGAGAGCCAGTGCATCTTATGGAAGATCATCTTGGAGAACAGCTGTTTTACCTGGAAGAGAGCCAGTGCATCTTATGGAAGATCATCTTGGAGAACAGCTGTTTTACCTGGAACAAGTGCATCTTATGGAAGATCATCTTGGAGAACAGCTGTTTTACCTGGAAGAGAGCTAGCGCTTCTTATGGAAGATCATCTTGGAGAACAGCTGGTTTACCTGGAAGAGAGCCAGTGCATCTTCTGGAAGATCAACTTGGAGTACAGCTGTTTTACCTGGAAGAGAGCCAGTGCATCTTATGGAAGATCAACTTGGAGAACAGCTGTTTTACCTGGAAGAGAGCTAGTGCATCTTATTGGAAGATCAACTTGGAGAACAGCTGTTTTACCTGGAAGAGAGCCAATGCATCTTATGGAAAACCATCTTGGCGAACCCTGTAAGGATGATGAACATAGTGACCACTAGGTAAGGCTGAACGTGTGACAACTTCCAGAACGCCAAACTATTATTATTATTATTATTACTGTCATCATTTATATATATATTTTGCTTGGCTGAACCAATCGGGCCCAAATTTTATGGGGGACCTCATGTTCACGGGGAAGGTTTATGGATGTTAAAAATTTCAAAATTAGCCTCCAACAAATTAAAATTTTCTATAAAATCGGCAAATTTGTTTTTGTTTAACAATGTATACAAAGAGAAAATGTTCACAATTGAAATAGAAGATGGGCGCAAAGCGCCTTTAAAATACTAGCTTTATTAAAAATGTTACATTGTAAAAAACCTTGATTCTGAACGTAACTCAATAACATGGAAGGAATAATTAATAGATAGAGCTTTAAAAAATCATTTAGTGTCTAATGAACTTTCTAAGAAGTTGACTTCCTTCTTTGTATCTGAAAAAATTGACGGTTAAGTGTTTTAACTAGAATACTAATTAAAATGTTTTGAAGAAATAATGCCGCGTGTAACGAAGACGATACAGAGGTTGTCACTTATTTACCATGTTTATTGAGAAACCCTGTAGGATCTTTAGTTTATTTGGACACCCTTTAAGCTCTAGTTATTAAGACGCCCTGTAAGATTTTGATAAAAAAACAATGACAAAGATTCCATGCACGCAAGAATAACATTTTAAATATTAAGATTTTTGTTTTTACATCACCTAATAGGTGGAGGACCATGATGACCCCCGCCGTGTGCATCTCCATGACCATCACCATGGCCGCTTCCATGCCCGTGAGCGTCAGCATGTGGGTCTCCATGAGCGTCAGCATGAGCATCATGCCCAGTTGAAGCTAGAGCGTGAGCATCATGCCCCATGTCATGCGCAAGACTATGATCATGCATAGTTTTCCCGCTCATATTCGCATATACAGCCTAAAATATTATATTCGCATATACAGCCTAAAATATTATGGATACATATTAACTCAAGAATAAACTTATAATAGGACTAGGCTGTCGACGTAAATTTAAGCTTCCCTCAGTTTCACAACGATTCCTTTAAGGTGGGGAGACCCTCAGTAAAAAATCACAAAAATTAAAAAAAATCGGACATTGCCATCTTGGCATGGAGGGTCACTCCAAATTACGCGTACAGAACAAAGTCTCTTTAATAAGAACACAGTCTCTTTAATAAGAAAACGGTATCTTTAATAAGAAAAAAGTCTCTTTAATAAAAACACAGTCTCTTTAATAAGAACACAGTCTCTTTAATAAGAACACAGTCTCTTTAATAAGAACACAGTCTCTTTAATAAAAACACAGTCTCTTTAATAAGAACACAGTCTCTTTAATAAGAACACAGTCTCTTTAATANTCTTCCTTCATAAATCAAATGTATAATTGTATTCCTGACTTGAATACATTTAAATTTAAAATAAACATATGAATTTATATATTTCATGTTGGTCAATAACTAAAGCGTATTGTAATGCTGATATTCTTTACAAATGTTAAATTAAATTATTGAAAGGAAAAATGAATAAATTGAGACTAAAATATTCAGTTCCATGTTTCATACTCGTAACAATACTATAGTTCGTTTTCACACCAATTCTCATCAGCGGGCGAATCCAGGGGGGGGGGGCTATTAGGGCTGAACCCCCACATGGAGAAACGAGCCGGGGTTGAATGCCCTTCATTAAAATTAACGATCATCATTCCAAAAGTATTTCTTTTACAAGTGGGAAATATTGAGAGACCCTCAGTAAAAAATCACAAAAATTAAAAAAAAAATAGTCAGAAAAACGACGGTGTCTTCCACATTTTTTTATCAGATCAAGGTTTCAAGGGTACCGTTGTAAATCGGACATTGCCATCTTGGCATGGAGGGTCACTCCAAATTACGCGTACAGTCCTTTTAATAAGAACACAGTCTCTTTAATAAAACACAGTCTCTTTAATAAGAACACAGTCTCTTTAAAAAGAACACAGCTCTTTAATAAAACACAGTCTCTTTAATAAAAGCACAGTCTCTTCAATAAAACACAGTCTCTTAAATAAACACACAGTCTCTTTAATAAGTACACAGTCTCTTTAATAAGAAAAAAGTCTCTTTAATAAAACACAGTCTCTTTAATAAAAACGCAGTCTTGTTTATAAGAACACAGTCTCCTTAATAAGAACACAGTCTCTTTAATAAGAACACAGTCTCTTTAATAA
>NW_019397122.1:68477-69455 GCF_000591075.1 Eurytemora carolleeae
GGGGGGGGGGGGGATTTTGTCCCCCTAACCTCCAGCCTCACATCTTACAAAGCATCTTTATTACGTACTTGATTGGGAACCCAGATTTGTTTGGAAATGAAATTTTCTTATTATGAGACAAATCAAATCAGCTTGGAATTTTAACACAAAGCTTATATTTCTGTGGTTCTATATCTGAGTTCCCTCAAAAAAAATTAGGGCAAATCTGACAAGGGGTTCATGAGTTCTGATCGGAAATACAATCAAATAAACAAACATAGAATACTACTTTATATATTTAATAATGTTTTGGTGAAGCAACTTTATCTATTGTGACATTAAACTGAATAAATTAATAAGATTCAAACGTTGTTAAAATAAAATACATATATGTATACATTTCTGCCATCTGTTGGAGGAAAATGTTAAAAAAGACTCATACCAAAGAACGTAGCGTCCATAAAAATTCTAAAAGATCCAAGATTCGACTCGGATCGTAAAAAAATCATAGACGCAAAAGACAGAAGTAAGATTAATGGCGATCAACATCGATAATTTTTCGACGTAAGCCTATACCCCCTTTCATTTTTCGCGAACACTCCCTTTAAAACGAAGATATTTTTCTTCTTGTTACTTAAAAAGCTTAAAGGATACAGTCAAAAAAAGAAAGAAAAAACTTTTTTCTTTATATGATTTCAAATTTAAAAATTTGAATAAATTTATTCAGAGTTGTTAGAGGGAAAGGGGGGTTTTAAGGGGGATGAGCATCCCCCCTGATAAATTCCTGAAAACACATTGACTTAAGTAAAGATATAATACTGAAAACACGGAATCCAATATATAGTTTACAATTCAAACATTAGTGAATGAAATATAGTTAAAATTCAAAACAGCGGGGTATTATTTAAACCTAAATATAGGGAAGAATGAACTGAAATAGGTTAAATCATTCTAACATTATTCATTCACTTAAAAAGGTTAAAGATTTACACAATTGGG
>NW_019397122.1:70132-73668 GCF_000591075.1 Eurytemora carolleeae
CCCCTGGCCCTCGACATTTCAGTTTGAAAAATCTGAAGAAAAAATAATTATTATTTAGCAATTTTGAGCATCTTCCCTGTAGTTAAAAATAGTAAACATTAATGGATATGTTTTTAAGCCGTGATAAAAAACCGTCCAGATCCGTAACATACAAAATATCCATGCAAAAAAAGCAGTAAACATTAAACATGACCATTGACCGCAGTTTAAAGGTTTTCATAAAAATATTGAAATGTGATAATGTAAATAAATCATCGTAATTTAATTACAAAAAATCAAGTTTGAGAATCATGTTGGCTTCATTTTTTTTGGCACGTAAGAGCTGGAAAGATAATAAACCTGTTCCTTTAAAAGCAAATATCAGATATTCAGACAAATGAGACTAAAACTAGTCATCAGTCATCACTCCTTTATGACTGATTAAAATGTAAATAATTAACTATATCTTATGAAGATCATCCAATTCAAAGTACATTAGGTCAAATTGTTATTGCAGATAAGAAACCAATTAGTAAAATCGAAGCAAGAGGGAGACCATTCAAGTTTTCAATATATTAACTTGTTCAAGATATAGATATGTGCTAGTCGTAACTGATAAATAAATATATCATGCAATAAACTTAAGCATGCATGAGTAAGGGGTGTTCAGAAACACTGCCCACAAAATAAGGCCATCTTCTAACAAATAATCTATGTTTTGCAAATTAAACAAAATTTCTACCTCAAACATTTGATGCAAAATTAATACTCAGGATCGTCCTAAAATTGCTGTTTTTTGGTGAACTAATTTTTAGAGTAGCAAACAGACTTTATTCTCGTTGGCATGGTTGTTTAAGAGAGAGAACAAAAAAAAATTTTTTTTAAAAATTTGAATTAAAAAAATTGGTTCAGAAATAAAAAGAAAGTTGCTGATAACGCAGCTTTCCAAGCTTCTTAAGTAATTAAAACCGTCAGTTTTAAAGAAACTGTCGGTGGTGTTCTTTTAACTACCAAGCGCCTAAGAAAAAAAATATTCATGGATTTTATTTGAAAAATTTATAACTTTCAATTGAGGGTTCTCTATAATAGTAAGTAACTGATTTCTGCTGGAGGCAAAAGAAAGGAAATTGGCAAAATGTATGTTTTGTCGACCAGCCTCTTTAATTAAAATTAATCAGCCTCATAACCAGTTAACTTGCCTACATATCCTATACCTGTTTTATCCTTATAAGTCACTCATAAGGAGAAAGATTTGATGTTTATAAAAAGTGTCTCCCCTCCACCTTAATTTTCATGATTGTTAAAACCCTTTAAAATACTAAAATATATAGATTATAAACCTATTCATCAACTTGTGAAACTGGAATTAAGAGCTTCCACTCATTACCTTTGTTCTGATCTTATTTACTATATTATTATTTTTTTTTCTTAACATTTAAGATAGAAAAATGGAAGATAGTACTTATTTTTAAATATTTTTGTAATTAAAGGAAGTAAAAACAAATATATAAATAAATTAGCACACATGAAGAAAAGATGACAAAAATAAAATGTGATTCTAGTTTAATCATTTATGTGTTAAAAATAAGAGTAAGTGAGAGTGGTGTGTCCACTGTGAAAGCCTAAATGCGACTGAGCATGTTTGATTAGAGTGCGGAGGTACAGTCCAGAAAGAATCTAAACACACAGTGCGGCCTTCGCGCAGAATAGATGCCACGCGCTACAGAGGCTGTTCTTGAGAACCAGAGTAAACTGGGTAGAGAGGACATGTCTTGTAAAAGTGTGATGATCGTTTCATGAGCAGGTTGAAAAGAGATTAACCAATTAGGTTCCGTTTGAGCTCAATATGAGTCAATAAATAGTTTGCTTTAAAATGTATGTATTTAAAACTGGAAAAACTTTTTAAACTTACTTACTTAAGCATTTAAAGAAAACCAGACCTTAAAAAATATTTTTTTCAATGATAAGATGAAATTTTTGGTTGTTAAAACACAGTATGACTACTTAATTCCAAATGAACACCATGTTCTATCAAATTTTAGCATTCATTAGTACAAAATATATATCTGAAATATCAGAGATTTATAAATTTTTCTTTTTTTTTGACAAAACGTTATGTACATCAAATGTTTGACCCCTTGGTTTTAAGTCATGAAAAATCATAATTAATAAAGGAAATAGAATAGTACATACATAGAGGAAATAGAAAACTCAATCATTACAACTGGAATCAAAATCAGGATTGAAATGGTTACAAGAATCTTGTGGATACTTGAATTTTATCAGAAATAATGGAAATTTTCATGAAATTTCAGCTTTCACCAAATATTTTACAATTCAAGTTATTTAAATTGGTTGTTTCTTTGTACCTTAGTAATAAAATAATTTTAAAATTCAAGAAAGAAAATTGATAAATCTGCAAAACAAAATTATTATTGTTTGACAATTTAGGAAGAGAAAATGCCACAGATAACGCAATAATTAAAAGATAATACCAAGGATGCGCCCTAAAGGATATTTATTTACATAAGTTAATTTAAGGTATTTTTGCATAAATCCAATACCAGTTTAAAAAAAGATGATAGAACACTATTACAAAAATAATATGAAATAGACAAAATTATGTCCTTTTTTAAGGATACAAATAATAATTTAATTCAAAATTTTGTATTATACATGTATTTTAGATATCATGGATACTAGAAGAATCAAAATAATCTTTCTTGAACGGATAGTACTTAATTTTAAAATGAATTCCCATAAAATGAAACCAAAAATCTTAAGGACTTTGAATGCAATAAAGTGTTCTTTTTTCACTCTTGTTCTCAATACAAGTAATTTTTTCTAATTGGCTCCAATATGAGTTATATTGTAATAAAATTCCAATTAGCTACTGTATAAATAAATATGGAAAATACCTATACATGGCCTAGGTTGAATAACATGATACAATGCACATTTAAACCCCGTGATAATCTAGCTTCCTTTATTTTCATTTTATTCATGCAATGTTGTAAGTTTGAAATTGTATTGAACTCCTAAATTCCTAAAGCTGAAGGGGCACCAAATTCTCATAGTTAAACTGCAAATTTGAAAATCTTGAATTTTGAAAAAAGTCTGTTTTTTAAAGATTTTCTGAGAATTTTTATTTGAGCATGGGGTAGAGTAAAGAGAATAGAATATATATTAGAGGGGAATTTACTAGAAAAAAGTGTAAAACGGCNCACTATTTTTTTTAACAGTTTTTCACTTATTGAAAAGCTTTAGACAAAAAAACAGATTGCACAAGTGTTCAAGAGACATTTGAAAACTTAAACATGACTTTGCACATTTTTCAGTTTTCTTTACTGCATTTAAATGTATTACTTGCCATTAAATATTTTTAACAAAATTAGAATTTCTGTGAATTGTTCAGACTCCCTGTTAGCAGATTCAAGTGATTTATAAAAAATCACTAGTCACACCTAGATATCACACCTAGGATTTTGTGGTTTTGTTGTTAAATCACCCCCCCCACACGCCTTTCCGCACATAGAAAGAAAAAAATTAATCCCCCC
>NW_019397122.1:73849-82142 GCF_000591075.1 Eurytemora carolleeae
AGGGGGGCCGGGGGGATCCAAAAATCGTCTAGGACGAAACCGTATAAGGGTTTTTGGTTCTACTTTAATTAGTAATTAATTCAAGATAATCACTATTAATATTTCTTAAATTATATCACTTAACAATCTGTTTTATCGTGTGACGTGACTTGAATACATGCTATAATTAACTGAAAACGATACTGTACACTGTGCGTACAAAATACAATGTATTTTCTTGAACTCTCCTCCCAGAGTCGGAATCTTAGATTTTAGAATGCGCTTTAGAAGGGACAATAAATCATAAAAAATATGGAAAGCGGCCGAATAATCATTTGTTTTCCACAAAGTTGAGTAAAAAAAACGGTTTAATATTATATTTGGCGAATTTTCATGGTAAGAATTGGCGCATTTGGATTTTTATGAAAACAAGACTCAGCATTAAGCTTCCATCCAAATCATCCAAACCAAGGGATTTGCCTTTTTCTGTTGTGCGCAATGCCCCATATAAAATTCCAAAACAGAGAGAGGGGGATTGAATTTTGCAGATCCAGAAAAATAATTAAATTAGTATTTATTTAGGGTCTGCAAGGTTGGTTAAGACACTTTAGACACCGAGTGCTGTGGCTAGGACAGGCTAGGGGGCCGAGCACTGCGGCCACGGGTTAGGTTAAGTCATGACACTTTCTGGGCCGAGCACTGCGGTTAGGAAAGGCTAGGGGGCCGAGCACTGCGGCCACATGTCTTACATTTAAGACCCCACCATGGCGGCCAGATATTATTTTTCTGGATCTATAAAATTCAATCTCTATGTTTTGGAATTTTACGGGGCACTGCGCACAACAGAAATCGCAAATGCCTAAAACCAATAGGTTTTAAGGAATTACAGCTCGAGACAAAGTTTTTAAATCGCGGGCTCTGATCAAAGATGATTCGGACTTAATACTATAATTTACAGTTACGTAATTCTGTTTAGCACTGCATGATTTTATTCTTACAAGATTTTTTAAATTTCAGGAATATTAATAATTACTTTCTTAAAGTCGTGGAATTTAAAAATATTCACACGTACTCAATTTCAATTTTAATGGATCCATTTGAGTTCACACAGTGCGCATGCTTACACTTCAAGTTTTTTACACAAAATTGAAGAGATACCTTCTTTGTTCTTCAACATAGGTATCAGGGTAAATTGTTGTGCTATCTTATATAAATGGAAGGTCACTTGAACTTACTTAAAAGTTTAGAAAAGGTTTTGCTAAAATTAATATTTTTTTCTAAAATGGACAAACACACTGACAAGGGCGCTTATAAATCGAAAAATGTTTTAAGCATATTACATTTTTGAAAATGGATTTAGATTTTAGAAACATTTGTAAANTTTAAAAACATAATAAAGAACATAACTCCAAATTCAACCTTCAAGTAATTAAAGTCTCATCCTTTGTGGATAATCCTGTATATAATTACCTAAAATGTCAAGACAATCATAAAGTGTATTATACAAAATAAAAAATTGATTAAACTTTTTAATTCTTGGTTCTCAACTTTTTACACGTAATCTTGCCAGAATTTAAAATTGAATCGGAAAAGGATTTTTATAAGTATTTTTACTTACATTAAAGGTGTTTGGTATTTCCCAAGGGCATTTTTTCTGGCGACTTCCAAAATGACAATTTCCCGAGTGGCAACTTCCCAAATCCCAAATGTGCAATTTTCCAAGCGGCAACGTCCCAAAGGAAGGTCAGGCCCTCTGAGGGGCCGCACTGTCGCAGGCTGCAATGGGGGGCCGAGCGCAGCGGCTAGGATGGTTTATGGGGCCGAGCACTGCGGCTATAAAAGGCTGAGGGCCGAGCGCTACGGCTAGGACAGACTTGGGAAGTTCCCGCTTGGAAAATTGCACATTTGGAAAATTGCCACTTGGGAAAATACGCTTGGGAAGTTGCCACTTGGTAAAAATCCTTTGGGAAAGTACCTAACATCAAATAAAAGTGCTTCGTGCATCATTCACAATGGTATCCATAAAAACTTCTCTATCTATAAAGCAATAAAGAAAACATTGTCGTCGTTCTATCCATTTCCATATTTTATTTCTGCTGCTTAAATCTGCAAAAGCCACTTAAAATTATGTAGACAGTTTGTTTAAGTCTATTCTTTTTACCATTTTTTAAGATTGATAAAAATTATTCTTGAGTTATAGATCACTCGTGACTGATAACTGATGTTTGTTAAAGTATCAAATTTCAAGCATTCCATGATTCCATGACTATTTAATTGCACACTCTAAATCCATTTTAAAAACACAACAATACAAATGTAGTTTTGATCCAAAATCAAATTTCGAAATCCCAACTAATAAGTTTTTCAGTATTTAATTTAATTTTTCCTTTCCTTCTTAGTGAAGGGAGATATCTTTTACAAAGGAATTAAGTCTTTGTCGCGGCCCACAAACTCTGATATTCAAATGTCGTAAACCTTAGATATTTCAAACTAAACATTTTTAGACCAAATTATCTAAGTTTGAAACATCAAAGGTTTACACCATCAGGTTGCAAAGATATAGAGATTAGAAAAATTGTCCTTGTGGTAAAGAATCAGTTCTTTTTTCTTATTTCTTAAGTTTACCGACATTTAAAATTTTTTATCGAATCTGAATAATTTTAGTGACATTTTATTAAAAGCATGCAGTCTCATTTTTGACAAAATTAGTTCACAGAAGAATTTATAAAATATTTATTCTTAATAAATAAAAGTCTGTGTTTCTTACGTAATAATCTGAATAATATTTTGGTTTCATCTTACTCTTCACACAACAAAATTTCATTTCATTTCATATTTTTATTCAACTACAAAGCACGAGATAATACAAATAAAAAAATCACAATTTACTATGTAGTTTGGACCCGCCTAACCAGAGTAGGTTGTTTTAATTGGTTGGCCCACTATAAACGAATGAGAATTGCAGATAAAAACAATGTACATTGTACATTTTAAACATAAGAATGATAATAAATCAGGTAAAAGGTAAGGNCAAAATATGATGTTTTATCAAACATATGGGTGTCACAAAATATGATGTTTTATCAAACATATGGGTGTCACAAAATATGATGTTTTATCAAACATATGGGTGTCGCAAAATATGATGTTTTATCAAACATATGGGTGTCACAAAATATGATGTTTTATCAAACATGTGGGTGTCACAAAATATGATGTTTTATCAAACATGTGGGTGTCGCAAAATATGATGTTTCAGCAACATGTAGGTGTCACAAAATATGATGTTTTATCAAACATGTGGGTGTCACAAATTCACAATGTAGTTTATACTAATAGAAATTTCAACGTAATTTTAACTTAATTTTAACTGATCCTCCTTTTGTTAACTGAAAAGTGACTTATTAATGCAGCAGAGACAAAAAACTAAATGGACATAGTTTGTTATTGATCTGCTTTTCTTTATTGTTGTGTTTTGAAATTTTAGATTGCAGGGTCTTCTTTTAAAATAGTTTCAAGATTGATTTTACTATGTAATAATGTACTCTTCGGTAACTGACGGATTTAAATGTGTTCTGATCTGTCTGCTATGTGCTTGAACAAAATGATTAGAAATACAGCGAAACCCAATAAAAAAGCACATCTTTCTTTAATGAACTTTTCTTTGGACTTCATGATATACAGAATGATATTTTTGAAACTATTTTTTTGAATTTAAATAATTATGAAATTTTGAAAAACAAGAATTTTTTTCTTTCAACTTTCCAAAACTAAGTTTATTTACTTATTTATAACATTTTATTTTTTATGACTCAAATTCGAACAAAACAAAATGTTGAAATTTTGTTCAAAACATCCATTATCTCGGTTTTTTTACTCACCCTGTAGATAAAATAAAATCATTCTAAAATAACGAACAGTAAATAGTAAAAAATCACAAAAATAAACAAGAAAGCTTGGAAAGAAATTTAAAAAGTTGTGAGCCAGAATAAAAGTTACACACAAAGGATGAAGCTTGAGACGACTGGATGTTTAATCCTTTTTCTTATTTTCATGGTTCCCTGCGGAAGGCCTGAACCAGTTCTTATTTTCATGGTTCCCTGCTGAAGGCCTGAACCAGTTCTTATTTTCATGGTTCCCTGCTGAAGGCCTGAACCAGTTCTTATTTTCATGGTTCCCTGCTGAAGGCCTGAACCAGCTTCTTTCTGTTCTAAATCATTTCGTAAACCATTAAAATACTAAATTAAAACCAGAAAACCAAAATCTAGCTTCAAATTATCATGTTCTATGAGTTTTGGGTCGTCATTACAGTCTCATCCTTAGTGGGTAACCCTGTATCTAAAAGTAGACATTTTACAAAGACGACATTTTATACATAAATATACTTTCTGGTGGATTTCATCAGTTTTCCCTTTACCTATAGTAGACCAGATTAGACGACTGTTAATGATCGGAGTCCATTAATATTTTGGAACAAGTTTACGAAATACATTTAGTATAGGTAACTTAAACTAGTAGAAACTGGAATCAATTGTTCAATTATGAGTTTCCAGTTATTTCCTGTTATTAAGTAGTTTTCAACCATATAGGCGTAAGTAAATGTTGAAGGGGAGAGGGGGGTTAATGCTCAAGAGGCGAAAGTNATTTTTAATTTGTAATAATTTGGGTCATTTTCTGTAGGACTGCTGAGGATATGAAATATATCGAAATTAATTTCCAAACCCGAGTTTTTCTACCTGTGAGAGTGAAACCTTTTTTTGCCAGTTTGGACAATTTACATTTAGTTATTTTATTTAAGTTAAAAGTTAAAATTTCATAGATGTAATTATTGCAAAATTTCGCAAAATTACTTTGTAGAAATTACGCAAAATTACGGCGTAATTTCACGAAATTGAAGTTTCGCTAGTTATGCTTAATTAATACAAAATTTTGCAAAATTACCTCGCAGAAATTACGCGAAATTACGCCAAAATTACGCGTAATTATAGCTTCGCTTATTACGCGTAATCATTACGAAATTTCGCGAAATTACTTGGAAGAACTTACGCAAAATTACGCCATAATTTCCCGTAATGGATATTTCCCCAATTATGCGTAATCATGCGAAATTACACAAAATGAAAATTATTACGCGTAAACTGCACGTAATTACGCGTAAGAGAATGTCTATTAGGTTTGAAACCCTAAGAATTTTTAGTTTGAAATTATATACATATATAACATGCCTAAGAATTTTCTTTTCATCAATAATATTATTTTTTTTCATATATTATCAGATAAGATTAATAAAGGGTTATACATCGCAAAAAATCGTAAAAATGAGAAGTATAAATGGTTTATACTTTAAGAATCAAAAAAAGGAGATGTTTTGGATGACTTGGATTCCCCTAAGTTTACCCTATAGTGGGAACAAAAAGACTAGGGAAGGGGGGGTATGAAAAGCTTAGAGGGCCCCTAATTCTAGGTCCCTACATATTCTAAATATCTTGAAATAGCCCCTAATTTCAAATCCTAAATATCCTGAATTAGCCCCTAAGTTCAGGTCCCTAAATATCTTGAATTAGCCCCTTATTCAAGGTCTCTAAATATCATGAATTAGCCCTGAATTCCAGGTCCCTAAATATCTAGAATTAGTCCCTAAGTTCAGGTGCCTAAATATCTTGAATTAGCCCCTTATTCAAGGTCTCTAAATATCATGAATTAGCCCTGAATTCCAGGTCCCTTAATATATTGAATTAGCCCTGAATTCCAGGTCCCTAAATAACCTGAATTAACCCCTAAGTCCAGGATCCTAAATATCCTGAATTAGCCCCTTATTCAAGGTCCCTAAATATATTGAATTAGCCCTGAATTCCAGGTCCCTAAATATCCTGAATTAGCCCCTAATTCCAGGTCCCTTATTATCCTGAAGTAGTCCCCTAATTCCAGGATCCTAAATATCCTGAATTAGCCCTTGATTGGTCCCTAAACATCCTGAAGTAGTCCCCTTATTGTAATCTGAAGTAGAATTATGATTAAAATTGACTAAATATAAATCAAGATTTAAATATTCTCAAAACAAACNTTGTTGAGCTTTTTTGCTGAATTGGGAAAATTAATGACTTTAGTGGAAAATAAATAAATTTTGGGTAAATAGAATTTAAAAACGATGAGAAAGAAATTTCTTTTCATATCCATATTTTCTTTTCCAGATCTTAAAAATATTTGTGCGATATACACACTCCTAAAGCCATGTGAAATCAAATGGTAGCATTGATAATTAATTGTTTTCAATTTCAACCCAGATCAAATACATACAATATATAAAATATGTAAATGTCTGCATATGTATATATAACTAGCTGCATAAAGGGCCCGGCGTTGCCCGTGAAAAAAGATTTAAATTTTTTTTTAAATAAAACTTTTTAAAAAGAATTCGAATTTTTTAAAGTCTTTAACACCACCCGGCCACCCATGAGTGTCCACAAAAAAAATTAAGCCCAATCGGTCCAGCCGGTTTGGCCGGCTATACGCAAAACATATTTTTATTGTTTTATTATATAGATATATACCTAACGCTACTTTTAAATAGGGCCTGATGTTCATTAATTAATTAAAACAGTAAAAAAAGAGCAAAAAGAAATCTTTCAGACAAACTAAAACTACAGTAGAAGACATTTATATGCAACATTTAATGAATTGTTGCAAAGCAAAATAGTTTAACTATAAAAAGTAACAAAGTGACGTAATCAAAGTTTTTCATTCGGTTTAGTCAGGGACTGGGAGAAATTCCTCTCTATATATTCTATTCTCTATGGTTGGAGTTCAGTGTCTGCCCATAACTTTATACAGAGAAACCCAGAGAAGTCTAAATAAAAAGTTTAGATGATTTGATGAACCTTAAAAAGTTATTTTTTAACCATGGCATCAAATTTGTCATATTAATCTCATACCTCGTTAATATAATGTTAAAGCTGTTTATTTTTCTTTGAAATATAGATATGAAAACAATAATATAAAATATTAATTGATCAATTACAGGGCAGAGTCTACTTTTGAGCATCGGACGACAAAAATTAGAAAAACGACCCTTTTTAATTTTAAAAATTATATAATGTAGCTCAAATTAAAAAAAAACAGTTGTAACAATAAAAAGAAGAGACACCTTAATATCCAGAACTCCGAACTTATGTGAATCCGAGGATCAGGCAGGGGTAATGTTAATTGAGGGATCAAGCATTGATCCTCAAATTTAAAAGTGCCCACATCGAATATCGAGATCAGTTGCGTTCAAGAGTAATAATACCCACACTAAAGTTCCGATCTCAGGAAAGTTTCGACTGATGTTAAGAGGGGGGGGGGAGTACCTGTAGACCCCCCCTGTCCCCCACTCTAAACACATTGAATTTAAAACTGTAATATCGTCTTTTGAAAAGGAATCTGTTGAATGATGATAGTGATTAGCGGTTTAATTGTTTAGATTTTATTCCTAAACCGGTTTAAGAACAAGTTTGTGCCAGTACGTCATAAAACAAAATGCTTATCAAAAGTACTAATGGTAGATTTTAAAATGAATTATTATTATAATGGTTTTATTATTCTCTAAGAATATTTGTGACATTCCAGTAAAACTATAGAATTTGTTTGATTAATGTCTAAATTATCTTAATTTTAATAATGGTTTTATTCAAAAGGAAATGAATGCTTGCCACAAACTCCAATTTTCTAATCCCTATATCTTTGCAACCTGATGGTGCAATTCTTTAATAATTGAAACTTAGATTATTTGATCTAACATAATTCCCAATTTAAAATATCAAAGGGCTATGACATTGGTTTGCATAGATATAGGGATTAGAGAATCAGAGTTTGTGGCAAAAATTCAATTCCTTTTACATTTTTTTGATACAAACTACTTTCCTTTGTTACTGCTCATAAAGAAATGTGTCAATTGTTGCTATAAAATATTTTAACAGAAATACTGTTTTCAGAAGCACTATAATAAATATTAATTACTTTAAAAGTATATATACCCTAATGATAATATTTGGATGTACATAATAAACGTTTTTTTGGAAAAAATTGTATAAATTGGTGTTATGTATGTTTGTTATGTATGTTATGTATGTTTGTTTTCTTAAAAAGCAAAACTCAAATTAAAATTAAAATTATTTATTCCTAGTTAAATAATTAATTTAAATGATTTTGTGTCCAAGTTTGATTTTCTGCCCATGTGAATCAAAGTAAGCTTTCTAAATCCAAGCTTTCACCTACCACTGTATATATTCGTTCATATGGTGACTTCCCTCCCCTCCCCCCCCTCTTGGGCCGTTCA
>NW_019397122.1:82389-105272 GCF_000591075.1 Eurytemora carolleeae
TGTATCAATCCAGATACAACTCTCTCTGTATTCTTAAGTATGTATCAATCCAGATACAACTCTCTCGAACTCTATGCTCTCTACTGACAAATAATTTAGTGCGCCTAAATAAGTCGGTTTTAAGTCCTAAGACAAGAACAAAACAAAACAAAACCAGTTTCCATTGAGCGCCGGCTTAAATCTTGAAACATTGGTTACATTTAGAAGTGGAACCAACCATATTTAAGCCGGGTCTCAAATTCAAGCCGCCGCTCAAATTCTTTAAATTGGGATGCTTCCAACAATGGCACCAACTTTCTCTGCCTTATTTTCCTCCTAAAATTTGTTAATTTGCAAAAATTTTAAAATCGAAGATCTTATTTCAAAACAAGCTTTCCAGTTCTGGGAATAGACTTATATGAGGTTCTACAAAAGACTTTGGTCCAATTGGTTTAGTCTTTTCAACTTTATTGGAAACAAACAAACAAGTAGACAAGATAAATATGTAAATGTCAGATTTCCAGGGCGCTTGGCGGCCTTTTTCTCTACAGAAGTAGTAAAGTTCTCGCTCTACATTCTTCCTTAATTGTAGTTACCTTGACCATGCCATTTCAAATATGGGGGGGGGTCAATTTGACCCCCCCCCCTAGCAGGAATAGGGTTAAAAAGTTATAACATTCCATCCCGAATTGCAGGTATAGAAGGAGTATTAATAGAAACCACAACCCTACCTGCTCTCGCACCCTGCAAGTGTCTAGGGGATGCTGATCTACTGGCAGTCCCCGAAAATGCAAAGAAGGTTTAAACTCTTCTCTAATTTTTGAATTCAACAAGATTGTCTCTTATTGTAAAGTAACATTCGTTGCTCACAGTGGTGACCTGTGCGCCTTTGTCTGAATAATTTAAATGAGAAAATTAATAAGCGCTTCTGGTTTTTCTGATTATTGATTATTTTGATCTTGGGGTCTATTAAAAAGTAAAAGGGGAATTTTTATAAATATTGCCAAAAAATCTGAAACTTGATAACTTAATCTAGGCTAACTGCTGATGTTCTAGGTTATAAATATCTAGATTTTCAAAACCTACCTTGAGACTAAATCTAGGCTAACTGCTGATGTTCTAGGTTATAAATATCTAGATTTTCAAAACCTACTTTGAGACTAAATCTAAGCTAACTGCTGATGTTCTAGGTTATAAATACCTAAGTTATGAAAACCTGCCTTGAGACTTAATCTAGGGTAAATGCTGATGGTCTAGGTTATAATTATCTAAGTTCTGAAAACCTACCTTGAGACTAAATCTGGGTTAGCTGCTGATGGTCTAGGTTATAAATATCTAAGTTCTGAAAACCTACCTTTAGACTAAATCTAGGCTAACTGCTGATGTTCTAGGTTATAAATATCTAGGTCCTGAAAACCTGCCTTCAGGCTTAATCTAGGCTAACTGCTGATGTTCTAGGTTATGAATATCTAGGTTCTAAAAACCTGTCTTGAGACTAAATCTAGGCTAACGGATGATGGTCTTGGTTATGAATATCTAAGTTCTGAAAACCTGCCTTGAGACTAAATCTAGGCTAACTGCTGATGTTCTAGGTTATAAATATCTAGGTTCTGAAAACCTGCATTGAGACTAAATCTAGGCTAACTGCTAATGTTCTAGGTTATAAATATCTAAGTTCTGAAAACCTGTCTTGAGACTAAATCTAGGCTAACTGCTGATGGTCTAGGTTATAAATATCTAGGTTCTGAAAACCTGTCTTGAGACTAAATCTAGGCTAACTGCTGATGTTCTAGAATATAAATATCTAGGTTCTGAAAACATGCCTTCAGGCTAAATCTAGGCTAACTGCTGATGCTTTAGGGTATATTGCAGAAAAATACAGGTAACAGCTTCTTAATTTTATAAATTAGAGTATACGGCTTAAATCTTTAAATATTGAATACAATTTTAAGTAGAACCAACAATATTTGAGCCGCGTCTCAAATAAAAGCCGCCGCTCAAATTCTTTAAATTCCACCTTAGGTACGAAACATGACAATAGCAAGACGATTTAAAGGTCGTCTTAGACCTTTAAAATAATTTCCGGCATTTTTTCGTTAACTTTTTTATGAGTAAAGTTCTAGAATTTATAATCACAATCGGGGTATTTCCAAATTGCGGTCTGCCTTTTTAGTGCTTTCAATATCTCCGGAGAATTTTACCAGCAATCCAGACATCAAAAAACGAAAAAAAATGTATCTGTAAAATTCTAGATTTCGACCTTATTAATTCATAATTGTATGTACATGATAATATCGCAGAAAAGTTTTGTGTTGAATCCATATTAACAATCTTGTAAACTATAATAACCTTGATACATAAATAGATATCTAGATCTTAAAATATCTCCGGAGATAAGATAAATTTCCTTCAGATTTCGACAATTTTGGTTTTACTTACAGTGAAACCCTTAATAACGAATACATCGGAAGAATTTATCAAATGTCGTCTTGACAATTTTTCAATGAGTTTTATACTATATTACGTAAATTTCAGTATTTGCGAAATTAAATAAATAGCCGTGAATATGCGGTAAAAGTTTTAAGAGTTCCATATAATCATTTAATTAAAATACTAAATATTCGCAACATTCCATTATCAGACAGTGAAGAATACGACATTTGATGAATTCTTTCGAGGTATTCTTTATTAAGGGTTTCACTGTAATAAAAGTTAATTCTGAACGAAATCTTAATATCTCCGGTAATATTGAAAGCAGGACTAGGGGAATTTTGTGGCTATTGTTTCAGGAATCATATATCTGAAAGTAGGTTGCCGACTGAATGTCACAAATAAATTCAAAGTAGAAAGACGACTTTCAATTTGTCTATGCTAGTGTCATGTTTGTGGGACACCCTGTATCCTAAAGGAATTTATTCTTTGTCACAAACTCTGCAAAATCTCTATAATCAATAATATATAATATAGATCAATAATCTAAGTGTGAAACATTAAAAGTTTACACCATCAGGTTGCAAAGATAAATGAATTAGCATTTTTTTACATCACACAAATCTTATTTTGATCCAATAATAATCCTCTTCTAACCCTATTCTTATCCTATTCTAATCCTATTCTAATCCTATTCTAATCCTTTTCTAACCCAATTCTTATCCTATTATAATCATATTCTAATCCTATTCTAATCCTTTTCTAATCTTATTTAAGCCCTATTCTAATTACATTTTAATCCTTTATTCTAATACTATTCTAATCCTTTTATAATCCTAATATAATCCTATTTTCTAATCCTATTATAATTCTATTCTAATCCTATTATAATCCTATTCTATTCCTATTATAATTCTATTTTAATCCTACATATTTTAATCCTATATTATAATCCTATTCTAATCCTATTCTAATACTATTCTAATCGTATTCTAATCCTATCATAATCCTATTATAATCCTATTCTAATCCTATTCTAATCCTATTCTAATCCTATTCTAATCCTATTCTAATCCTACTCTAATCCTATTCTAATCCTATTCTTATCCTATTCTAGATGTGGATCAAGGACCCCCAGTCTACCAACAATGGATCCGGATTCAGTTTGTTATTGTAAAAATCAAACTGAGCAGGTTCCAATAGGTAAGCATTGAGAACATGGTGAATAGTTTAAAATGTCTTATTCCATAATTTGTTAAGTATATTGATTTCCAATAGAGTAAATGGAAGAAGACATTTAAAGGTATTCACCAGCTGTCCCAGCTATTCGCAAAAATATCAGATTGACACTTTAGTATTTGAGTAAATATGGGTTTTAGTAAGCTTAGTGGTATACACTATTCGGGGAGAAGGGGGAGTAAACTTAAATGAAATGACTTGGACTAAAATACGCAAAATTAGGGTTTATACACAAAATGTGGGCTGGCTGTATGATGTTAATTAAGCATAAACCTGAATAGAACCAGAAAAATATTAAATAGGAAGACGACATTAAAATAAATAACACTTAAGTCGTAACCCGAGTCTGAAAGTCGTCTTCCCATTTTAATTAGAGATTTTTGGTTCTCACTATTTTTTATTTTATAGATGTATATTTTTTGCAGAGAATGCGTATTTGGTAGAATATACCTTGATTAATGAAAATGCTGCGCATAGATGGGAGTTCTACAAATATCAGGCGGTAAGCAAAATATAAAATATATAGTATAAATAGTCTTGTTTCTCGTTTTTTTCTTTAAAAACTTACGTTTTATTAAGGTCGTCTTCAGTGTTCGCCTTTTGTATACATTTTCTGTCAAAGTCAAAATTTTGCATGGTGTAAAAAAATGCAAGTAAATCATTTTCATACACCATGCCAAATTTTGGCCCCATAAGAAAGAAAATAATTTAATAATTCAAATGCAAAATCCATGCGACATTTGTTTTGTCATTGCATTTTTTGTAATCAGTCCCTTTAAAGGTCAGGGCTGTAAATGTAATTTCAAGTGACCTTCTATGCTAAAAATGGCAGTGCCCGATTTGCACCGATGCAATTGAAACCTTTAAATCAGATCAAAAATGACAAAGGTACATTTATTTTTCTGACTCGAAAAAACTTTATTTCTGTGAATTTCTCTATTGCTTCCTATATTAGCAAGAAATGCGCAAGTCATTTTTGCAGAAAACTGCGAATGTAAATAATCAGTTTGAAAAAACATTGATATTTAATTTTCATATTTCAAATTTTTATTCAACTACAAAGCACGAGATAATTCAAATAAAAAATCACAATTTACTATGTAGTTTGGACCCGCCTAACCAAAGTAGGTTGTTTTAATTGGTTGGCCCACTATAAACGAATGAGAATTGCAGATAAAAAGAATGTACAATGTAAATTTTAAACATAAGAATGATGATAAATCAGGAAAAATGTAAGGAGGAGGTGAGGGAGTATAAAGGAAAGGGAGGATACTCAGCGTAAGGGTTGGAACAGAGCTAGGGTAACATAATTTGCATACCTATCTAAGTAGATCTTGGCGACTTTTCTTTCAAACGATTTTGCAGATTTAGTTTCTTTCAGCTCTAATTCAATCGAATTCCATATTTTTGAAAATAAAGCAGAGGGAAAACATTCTAGAGTTTTAGAGAGAACCCGTTCAATTAATACTTGATCAGACAAAATGTTTAAGGATACCTCTGTAAATCGGGCATTGTCGACATCTTTGCAAGGAGAGGGTCACTTGAAATTACGCATAAGACTTTAAAGACTTTAGAAAATTGTTTAGACGAAACGCCTCGAGCTGAATAGAATGGATGAGCCTGAGTCCCCGCAATTCATCAACCTGAAACAAAGAGTGGAAGAGATGGTAAACTTAGACAAATTTGCGTCATTCTCTACAGGGTTACCCTCTCAGATGAGACTGTAAAGACGACTTTAAACTCGTCAAATATGACGATCCCAAGTTTAAATTAAGTCTTCTGTCTTGAATGTAGCTTATCTCATGAATTGATAAAGAAAGAAATCAGTGTACATGGTTGTTAGGAATCATGAATATAACACACTCAGAACTAACCAGAGCAGCATTCGGTTTCTTTTATATTTGAAATCAAACGTGCTTTGGTCTCTAATTCAACAATCTTTTAACTTACTGATGTGTTTATTCTATACTTATTCATTCAAAATGCACATGCCGACGAAAAATCTTAGGAAAAAGACAAACAAATTATATCAAATGGGTCCAAATGTGATCAAAAGTCATAGCTTACTGCCGGAGTATTGACAGAACCGTTAAATCCACGTGAACAGCTAGTATGAACTTTATATCTTACTGCTGGAGTATTGACAGAACCGTTAAATCCACGTGAACAGCCAGTATGAATTCTGTATTGTTGTCTAATTAAAGTCTCATCCTTTGAGTTTAACCTGTATTTTAACATTTCTAATTATTGAGTGCCATTACGATCACAAAGCTTGAAAATCTATTACAGAATTCTTATTTCTTTCAATCCAATACACTCCAATTAAGAAAAGTCAGTGATGGCGACCGCGACACTAAATTTGTACTGGCCTGACCCTCCCTCTGTACTGTACTGGCCTGACCCTCCCTCTGTACTACTGTACTGGGCTGACCCTCCCTCTGTACTGTATTCACTGTTAAAAATTTGTACTGGCCTGACCCTCCCTCTGTACTGTATTCACTGTTAAAAAAGGGATTTTCTGATTAACTTCCCACTGTACTGTATTCACTGTTAAAAAAGGGATTTTCTGATTAACTTCTCTGTGTGACTTTGATTCATATTTTATTTAATTGTTTCTGTAAATCTAAATTTTTAAAATTTTGTTTAGTTTAACAATGCATTTGTGACTCAAGCATCAGCAGTTGAACAACAGTTTGTGAGAGCGGCTGTCATGAGATTCCAGAAGGTAAATATTTCAGGGACTAATTTTTGAATTTGAGCCTCCCGCCTGGACCCCAATCCTCCTCCTCCCACCTGGACCCTCCTCCTCCCGCCTGAACCCCAATCCTCCTCCTCCCGCCTGAACCCCAATCCTCCTCCTCCCGCCTGGACCCCAATCCTCCTCCTCCTGNACAGTTTGTGAGAGCGGCTGTCATGAGATTCCAGAAGGTAAATTTTTCAGGGACTAATTTTTGAATTTGAGCCTCCCGCCTGGACCCCAATCCTCCCACCTGGACCCCAATCCTCCTCCTCCCGCCTGAACCCCAATCCTCTTCCTCCCGCCTGGACCCCAATCCTCCTCCTCCCGCCTGGACCCCAATCCTCCTCCTCCCGCCTGAACCCAATCCTTCCCAAACTGTCCCAAAACCCGGCTCAAGACCTATTATTTTGTCTGCGTGGTTGAGTGTATGTCGGAGACCAATCCAGATCTTTCAGCTGAGCAAGATCCTCCAATAAAACCAGATCCTTCAACTGAGCAAGATCCTCCAACCAATCCAGATCCTCCAACCAAACCAAATCCTTCAACTGAGCAAGATCCTCCAACCAAAGCAGACCCTTCAACCAAGCCTGATCATTCAACAGAACCAGATTCTGCTATTAACCCAGATCCCCCAACCATTCCAGATCCTTTAACCAAACCAGGTCCTCCAGTTGAACCAGATCCTCCAACCGCACCTGATTATCCAATCAAACCAGATCCTCCTACCAATCCAAATCCTCCAACCAAACCAGACCCTTCAACCAAGCCTGAGTCTCCAACTGACCCAGACCCTCCTACCCTACCAGTTCAACCTCAAACCTTGAGGGGAAAATGATCTTCTTAAAAAATTAACCCAAATATCGACATGAAATCTCAGCTGCCAGGGTTCCAGACCTTCTCCGTAGAAAGAACAAAGACATATTTGGGGCTATATTCAACTACCATCTGTACTCTTTCATTGGTATAGAGAAACCACAGCTTCAGGAGCAGATTCATGGCCTCACTGATGATAGAGCAGTGGAAACCTTAGTACTAGAAGCAGAAACTCAACTCGGAGCAGCTCAAGCAGGAATCCTACAACAATGAGCAATAGAGCTCATTGAATTCTGGTTTCAGGGTTGTCAATCATGAATAATTTTTCAATTTTGAATTTCCCAAGGGAAATAAAATTCTTTCTAATTCCTTATAATTTATCAAAACCAAGTTTATTCCCAAGATTTTTAATCTAATTTCCAATTTAATACAATTTCAAGAGTCTTAATTCTTAAACTTATCGCAATTTTTATCAACTAAACTGTCCTTTATTTTAAATCAATAAATTATATTTTTATCCTTATTCTCTGACTCTTACCCTTTACCATAACAAAGGAAAATCAAAATAGTGAAACGTTTTACTAAGATCAAATTCATAAATAACTTTGCAATCCTTAGTAAATTCCACTCTAAAAATCCGGGTTTATATTTAAGAAGTGTTTACAAATGTTTTAAACTATTCCATCAAACCCTCAAATCCTTAATCACTTCTTTTTACCCCGACACGGAAAACTAGCAAGTTATACTATTAAAATTCTACAACATTAATACATTGTTATTTAATTTTATTAACATTGTCATTTAATTTTATTATACCTGCATTCTATTGCAGGTTTGAAATAAATATTTTTACTGATTTTTGGAGACTACTGTGTCCAAGTTGAGGACCCTGACCAACAAACCTATTGATCAAAGAAACTATCGACAAACAAACTTCAACCAACAAACCAATTAGCCAATTAACCAACCAGACAATAAGTCTGTTAAACACTGATGCCTGCCTATTGTTTTACAAGTCAAGAGCATCAAATGTAATTTTTCATTTTTATTTAAATTGGTACAAATGGGAATGTCAGAACGCCGCGCCAGGTTGGTAACTTTCTGCAGGGGCCACTTCAACATAGTATCTGGCGGCCAATTTGCAAATCATTTATTAATTTTCAATAAATTGGTTCTCAAATCATTATTGTTTATATGGATTCATAATTCAAATTCACAGAATAGAACAAGCTTATTAACACATACAAATATAGCTTTTCTTTGCTTGAGGACCTGAGTAAACTTTAAAAGTTTTGCATGATATAACTTTTAGAAAATTGGATGTATGGGATGTCCTGCTACAACTACAACAACTACAACTACAACTACAGCAGCTTCTACTTCTGCAGGAGCACCTGCAGCTGTTACTGCAGCTGCTCCTGCAGAAACAGGTGAGATATGTATGAATGACACAGCAGAATCATGCATGTTCTTATCAAATGTCAAATTCTAATAAATAACCAATCAATTGCTTTTTTCAGAGATTTGCATTATAAGAATTTAAAATTTTTTGCACAATTTATTTGCGTGAAACTGTTAATGTTCTAAGCTGCTCCTGCTGCTAGGAAAAAGAGATCTGCTACTGAGCCTGCAGCTATTTATTTCTCTATTATATATTTATTTATATTTATCTATATTTATTTATTTATGTTTGAAGCTGCCCCTGCTGCTAGAAAGAAGAGAGCTGCTACTGCTCCTCCCGCTACAACTATTCCAATCAATTATGATTCTTATTATATAACAGGTATCATGCTGCATGCATAAGAATTTAAAAGCGTAATTTTAAATAGCAATCCATGCAAAGATGGCAATGCCAGCTTTACAAAGATACCTCTTGAAACCATTAACTTATCAATAATCTTGTTCTAGGTTGAAAAGTGTTAAAATAAATTTCTATATATTTTCCAAAAGTTAAAAAGTCAAACTACAACGGAAAAATTCATTACCAAGCCTGGATCTCTGTGATGTCGTCCATATTGTATTTTTGCATCGGTTTTTATTTTCAATATTTGCTTCATTTGATTTTAACAAATTAAGAAAGCAATTTATCATTCGCCACAATCTATAACTTTCCGGACCTTTACTTTTGTAACCTGATAGTACCTTTAATATTCTTAACTATGACTATTTGACAGAATTTATAGATTTTTATATCAAAGGTCTATTATAACATCGCGTTGTATAAACAGAACTGAATACTTTAGAATAGGAAATCCTTGATCCCGATCGGATAATTAATCTGGAGATTAATAACAAGAGAGAACAAGCATTATTTAAACTCAAGATTAAGAAAAAGAGTGGATCAATCCCGATATCCACCATTCAAAAGTTCCCAGCTCTGTACATATAAATAATAAGAAAATTAGAGTTTGAGGCACGTTATCGCGTGATCATTTGGGATTATATTTGAACCATTTGTTTTAAATTATAAACACAAAAATAATTTAATTTTATTCAGTCTTTATGGAAGTTCAGTTTATGAAACCAGTGGCAGATTTTCAGGTAAATGTTCGGTTAAAATTATTTTTTTCAAAATTAATTTTATTACTATTTAGAGCATGTTCACCACTGTGCTGCCTACTGTATTAATTTTGCTACTATTTAGAGCATGTTCACCACTGTGCTGCCTACTGTAGAAGAGTTCGGTACAAGTGCTGTTCCTGCTAATGTTACTTTTCCAGCTCCAGGAGTCTGTAAAAATATAAACCTCACAGGACACTTATTGTTTCAATAAGAGCATAAAAGTTTTATATAATCTCATCAAACTTTGATTGCATACAGTGGTAAGCGGTTTTATCAATACAAAGAAGACGACTTTTTTATTTTTTATTGTTTACAAGCTTTTTTCGAGTTTAATAAAACTTTGGCATAATCTCATAAAATTTGTATAGAATCTAAGAAACTGTTGATAGAATCTAATAAACTGTTGAAAGAATCTAATAAACTGTTGATGGAATCTAATAAACTGTTGATAGAATCTAATAAACTGTTGATAGAATCTTATAAACTGTTGATAGAATCTAATAAACTGTTGATAGAATCTTATAAACTGTTGATAGAATCTAATAGACTGTTGATAGAATTTAAAAACAAACTGAATATTGATAAACAATTTTTTCTCGGAAAATAAAACAATTTTTATGGAAAAAATTGTGAGATATCTTTAACATTCTTTTCACAATTTCGAACAATATGTTTGCTATAGTTTGACATGATAAACAAAATGTGAAAGATATTTCCAACAGGGTAAAGCTTTGATGTGAAAAATAAAACGAATTGCTCTTAAAATGTTTAAGCGTCAACATTAATGCAGACAAAGTGAAGAACATCTTCAAAATATCATTCATCCATTATACCAAAGTTGCTTCCTTTGGTTCTATAATCTATAAACCTTGAAGCCTTAACCTCTGTATGAACCGAATTAATTTATATTAAAGTTTGTTTTGAAAACAATATTGTACTGCAGAGTTGTTACCGTCCACGATGCCGAGCATGACTCATGATAAACAAATTATACTTGTCAACAAAACCAAGAGATTCCCTAACGATACTGAAATTTTGGATGCAAATGGGAGCCCTCAGGTAAGGTCTGGAAGCTCTATTTAGTCTTTTTAATCTTATTGTACGTATTCTTGTAAAGTTTGCTTTTATTAATCCATAAAAAAAAAACAAAAAAAACGATAGTTCTGTTCTGTTTCCGGTTTGTTCTTAGCTGTATTTTCTTCAAAATTGGGCATTTTAGTGTAAGACAAGCAAATCTTTAGAATAGAAATTAAAAAAACATTTGCTTGTCTGACGCTTTCACGAATATTGACCTAAAAGAATGCAAATTACACAATTAAAGTTTTGGAAGAGTTTACGGTTTTAGGAAATTACGTATCATTGTTTTTTTTTTTTGTACTTTTCATAATAAATATTCTTTTTAAAAATATTCTTACGTGTAATATCTTTATTGTTGAATTAATAAAAACATTTTGTCCAGGTTATGATGGTTAATAAAAACATTTTGTCCAGGTTATGATGTTTAATTAAAACATTATGTCCAGGTTATGATGTTTAATAAAAACATTTTGTCCAGGTTATGATGTTAATTTTGTCCATGTTATGATGTTTATTTTGTCCAGGCTATGATGTTTATTTTGTCCATGTTATGATTTTTATTTTGTCCATGTTATGATTTTTATTTTGTCCAGGTTATGATGTTTAATAAAAACATTATGTCCAGGTTATGATGCTTAATAAAAACATTATGTCCAGGTTATGATGTTTAATAAAAACATTTTGTCCAGGTTATGATTTTTATTTTGCCCAGGTTATGATGTTTATTTTGTCCAGGTTGATGTTTATTTGTCCAGGTTAGATGTTTATTTTGTCCAGGTTATGATTTCTATTTTGTCCATGTTATGATTTTTATTTTGTCCAGGTTATGATGTTTATTTTGTCCAGGTTATTATGTTTATTTTGTCCATGTTATGATTTTTATTTTGTCCAGGTTATGATGTTTATTTTGTCCAGGTTATGATGTTTATTTTGTCCAGGTTATGATTTCTATTTTGTCCATGTTATGATTTTTATTTTGTCCAGGTTATGATGTTTAATAAAAACATTTTGTCCAGGTTATGATGTTCAATGCCACAACACCGGAACGTGAGGATAGAAATTTTCTGAAGCCAGGACAAAATGTCAACATGTGGTGCAAGTAGGAAAACTTTCATTGTCACTTTGTTATATAAATTATTTTATGTTAGACTAGTTTAAAATCGACCAAGTTTTACCAAGTTCCTAAATCAAAATTTGAGACAAATCAGTCAAGGGGTTCATGAGTTATGATCAGACATACAAACAAACAAACAAACAAACAGATATCACTACTTTATAAATTTAGATGCAACAATATAAAGTAAAGAAGTAGTAAGAAGTACAATCTTTAAAATGATTTCTTTGAAATACACAAATACCATTTGTCTAGTAAGAAAGTATTTCAAATAATATACATCTCTGTCTTTATTTCGACGATCTTTTCCATACTGAAGGTGTATGCGAAATAAATATATTTCATATAAAGAGAACTAGAGAATTAACTATAGGCTCAAGTAATGATATCAAATATAGTTCGAAGATTAGCAATGATGCAGTGTAAACAGTGATTTTATAAGTTACCTGAGACAGAATTTAAAGAATTTGAGCCGCGGCTTAAATTTGAGACACGGATTAAATATGGTTGGTTCCACTTAAAATTGTATTCAATGTTTAAAGATTTTAGCCGGCGTTCAATTGAAACCGGTTTTTGGCCGATTTGAGAAGCGACTTAAATTCATGAAATTCGGACTCTGTAAAACTAATTGCTTTGTAACATCATCAAAAGTATTGCTCTAATGTCGTCTTCCTATTCCACAGTTTTCTGGTTCTCACTGTAATGACATGGGAATCTATCAAATACTTTAGTTTCAGAATACTCTGCAGCCAAATAGATTAACAATTAAAATAGGTGGCAACAGAGAAATGGACCAATTATACATGACGTCACAAGTGTCAAATATAACAAGAAAAACGAAATTTTCTTACATGTTTTCCAGGATTAAATAAAAAAGTGTAAAAACAGAAAAAATATTTTTACACTTTTTTAAAATTTTTCAAAATTCTATAATTCATCAGATGATAACAGCTGCTGGTTGATTGCAATCTCTGTATTTCCAAATTCTCAATTCTCTTGTTCTTGTTTTTACGGCTAATTTTGAAAAAGAATTTTTTGTGACATCCCTGCAAAAAGCCGTAATGTATATTTTGCAAGCTCAGGTCTTCTCTGCAAGGACGATTTAAAGCCCTGACAGTAAAAAATTGTAATTTTTTTTTTAGAAATCCAGCTCAGAAACCCTCCTAATAAACTGTTNAAACAACAAGATCTTAAAGGGAGTGACCGGCTAGACATGGTGGTTGAAAATTATCCCTCCAGGACGGAACTTAATCAAAAGGATATAAAGATTGAACTTGGGCTCTTGTCGTACAATCATACAAATATAAAACGTTTCATAGGTCTTGTATGAATCCTGAAATTTATATATAATTTTATAGATATTCTTGTTCATAATTTTTTAGATTTCTCTATAGTGCACTCTCAGCACAACTACCATGTTCAGCCGGTCACTCTCTTTAAAGGGAATATTAACGTACTTTCTATTGCTAATTCATTAAGATTTATCTCTTCAAGTGTCCTGAGGGTTTAAGCAATGGAAGAGAATTTAGATAGAAAGATAAAGGCATTTATTGATACTATTCATATATAACGGGTTACAAAAGGAATGCAACCCTTAATATATAAGTAGACAGGGGCATATTGTATTAAACCATATAATTTGGGAAAATTATCCATTTCCCTTTCCCCCAAGTTTTGGGTGGGAGACAAGAAAAATTAGAAAAAATGCTTTTTTCAAAACTTTTATCTACAAATGAATTTTTATCCTTAATTCTGAAAAACATTCATATTTAAGTAAAAAAAGGAAAAAACTTACAGTTGAAAAATTTATTTTTGAACGGGGGTAGGGGTTTATTTAGCTGCAAAATATATACCCTAAGTACAATAAGATAATTTTCTTGTTAAGGTCTACAGTCTACGAGTTACCCAGCTAGCTCCCTGTATCTTTGTCTGCTACCAAACTGATATTCCTCTACCTGGCCTAGAGACCGGTCTCGTTCTCATTGGTAAATTAGAGGCCGTTTTCTTAGTCATACTAACATCTATTTATAACTGTAGCTATGGTAATCCTACTAAGAAACCCGACTCGTTCTCAATGGCAAATTATAGGCAGTTTTCTTAGTTGCACTAACATCTTTCGATGACTGTAGCTATTGAAGCGCGACTAAGAAACCCGACTATTGCTCTTCAGTGAATTAAAGGCAGTTTTTTAGTCTTTCTTACATTAATCTTTAACTGTAGCTTTAGTTGCGCGACTAAGAGACAAGACTCGTTATCATTGGTAAATATGAGGCCGTTTTCTTAGTCACTTCTTATCTTTAATTGTACCTTTACAAGAACCGACTGAGAAACCGGACTTGGAATTTAAATATGTAGGTATACTTCACTGGTAGTGTAAACCCTGATAAATAATAAAGTGAATGTTCACTATTTAAATATGTAGGTATAACTCCTGCTGGCAGCGCTAGGATGAGACCTATCAGCAGTGTTGACCCGGATGAATATATATGGGCCTGGGATAGACTAGTTTACGGGTAAATTATTCATTAATTAAAGGAATTGTAAATGTAATTTCAAGGCATCCTCTCAACTCACAAACGTACCCATTAACTTCTTTTCTGAGTACAACAGTAATCAAATTGCTACATCCTGTGTTATCTCTTAATTTAAGTGATATGCGAATTTATGCTACACAGACAAGGTTTGAACATTGACAGAATTATCTCTTTTCATGATAGAAAACCGACTTTTTATTCAGATGAATATTTTAAGATTGAACCACTGTGAGTCGGAAAACAAACACATTTAAAACATGGATTATTTAAATTATGCCGATATTCCATTTAAGAAAATTGTTAAATTAATTTTTGATTTTTTAAATTTTTCTAAAAAAATTGATTTCTTTTGGAAGGAGGCAACAAATTGATTTCTTTTGGAAGGGGGCGACAAATTGATATTTTTTGTAAGAGGGCAACAAATTGATTTCTTTTGGAAGGAGGCAACTAATTGATTTCTTTTGGAAGGAGGCAACAAATTGATTTCTTTTGGAAGGGGGCGACAAATTGATATTTTTTGTAAGAGGGCAACAAATTGATTTCTTTTGGAAGGAGGCAACTAATTGATTTCTTTTGGAAGGAGGCAACAAATTGATTTCTTTTGGAAGGGGGCGACAAATTGATATTTTTTGTAAGAGGGCAACAAATTGATTTCTTTTGGAAGGAGGCAACTAATTGATTTCTTTTGGAAGGAGGCAACAAATTGATTTCTTTTGGAAGGGGGCGACAAATTGATATTTTTTGTAAGAGGGCAACAAATTGATTTCTTTTGGAAGGAGGCAACTAATTGATTTCTTTTGGAAGGAGGCAACAAATTGATTTCTTTTGGAAGGGGGCGACAAATTGATATTTTTTGTAAGAGGGCAACAAATTGATTTCTTTTGGAAGGAGGCAACTAATTGATTTCTTTTGGAAGGAGGCAACAAATTGATTTCTTTTGGAAGGGGGCGACAAATTGATATTTTTTGTAAGAGGGCAACAAATTGATTTCTTTTGGAAGGAGGCAACTAATTGATTTCTTTTGGAAGGAGGCAACAAATTGATTTCTTTTGGAAGGGGGCGACAAATTGATATTTTTTGTAAGAGGGCAACAAATTGATTTCTTTTGGAAGGAGGCAACTAATTGATTTCTTTTGGAAGGAGGCAACAAATTGATTTCTTTTGGAAGGGGGCGACAAATTGNTCCCGGGCTTCATGAGTAATGATCGGACATACAAAGGGGGTAAAGGGGGGATTATAAATGAACTTTTTAATATTTAGATGCAGAATACCAAACTATGGTATAGAGGGAGGGTCTGATACAGTTCTTGACAGGTGAGATTACAGGGATATTATAAATTTTTATCTACCTTCTTAGATTGCAAGGATATTATTATAAATATTTATCTACCTGGTTAGATTTGCAGGAATATTATTTAAAAATATATATCAGTGTACTAATACCAGTAGCTATAATACACCTAATTAAGGTATCAGTGAACTAATACTAGTACCTATAATACACCTAATTAAGGTATCAGTGTACTAATACCAGTACCTATAATGCCCCAAATCCAAAAGACCCTGGATCGACAGGAGCCTGGCCGAAATGTCGTCCTCAATCCTACAGTAAGTAATTTGTTAATGATAATTTCTTTGACCTTTAAAATGTAAGAAACAGGACATGAAACCTCCGTCCCCCTAAAAACGTAATTTTGAAAATTTCTGCAATTTATTTGTAAAAGTTGTATCAAAGCAAATTAGGGCTAATGTCAAGCAAAAACTTTGTTTATTGTTTTTTCGGACTGCAGAGAAAAAATCTTATGTTTAAAATTTAAACGGGGTTATAGTTCAAAGAAAATTTATGTACATGTACTACATGTACAAGATGTATGAAATTTACTACATGTACTGCTTGTACTGAATTTATGATTAATCAGCCAACCATTCACGGTGTTTGGTACATTAAAACGTAAAAGAAATAATGCGATAGAAATTAAATTCAAAATCGTCCATATGGTTCTGATCCGGCGATTTAATATCGGAGAAATTACAATTCAAAGGCCACCAAAAAAAAAGGTGAAAAAAATACTTAATACATCTTTTACGTTCGGACCTTATGTTCTTGGAAATTTAAAGTGAATTGAGCAACGAGTCTTGGAAATATTAAAAATTTAATGAGTTTAGAGCACGAAAAAATTTAAAAGCATTTTTGTGGTCTGTTTTTCGGGCCTATAGCTTATATTTTTTTTAGCATTTTTTAAAATGGTTTTTAATCTAAAATTAGCATGAAATTTCCAAGAAAATGAGAAATAAGATGAAATTTTGAGGACTTTGCAGTAATTTCTTCGATATTGAATCGTCTGCAGAATATTGAATCGTCTGCAGAATTGTGTGGACGATTTTGAAATTTATTTTAATTGCAATGTCTTAATGTACAAACCCCGGGTGGGCGGTTGGTTCAGTTCCAATATTGATGATGCCAACTGGCCGAGTATATATTCTTATGTCTTGAGCTATAGAAACATTTTCCTGGGGCTGGAATTAATAAATGTTGCAGAGCCGCTAAACTAGATAGTTGAACTAGATAGTTGAACTAGATAGTTGAACTAGATAGTTGAACATACTTCAAAGATTAAATATTTTCTAGTGGTTGTTGATGCTGCAATAAAAATGCTGGCCCGTTACGACGAACGAGTTGAAAACAGGTTAAAAATAGTTTTATAAATTCACAAGCTTGTAAAACTCAGCTTTTTCCTAATAAATATATTAACCACTTAAAATTGAACTGTGGTTCTAACGAGTTCACAAATTAAAACTTGAGGCAAATCGGTCCCGGGCTTCATGAGTAATGATCGGACATACAAAAAAACAACAAAATACATACTAGCTTCCAGCTTTGCCTGGGAACCAATCTTTCTATATAGAAGTGAACCCCCTCAACTTAAAATTTTCAAAGTAAGCTATAAGAATATGGCCGTGCATGTTCTCTGAGTTCCCCCAATGAAAACTTGAGGCGAATAGGTCAAGGGGTCTATGAGTTATGACCTAATCTCATTTAAAATACGAAAATACCTTCCAAGCGGCTCATCGTAGCACTTCTTCTTCTGACTATCAAATGACTTTTTAGGAACATCTCAAACGCAAAGGTTTAAAGGGACTTTGACGTAATTTCATGTGCCATCTCCACTCCAATATTGTTTTTTTTTCAATCGTGGTTTCTCCGTAAAGGAATGCATTTCTTTTTAATGTTACTTAGATAGAGGTTTAAAGGATACGGCTGCGAAGAATCACTTGAAAATACGTGTACAGTCCCTTTAAAGGGATTGTTTACCCAGGTACAAGCTGATCCTGTTCAAGGAGCTGGACGGAGAGGACAATATTACATTCAATGATCACCTCATCTCGGTAATACAATTACAAAATAATACAATAAAAAAATAAAGAATAAAATAAGTAAAAATATGCAAATAGAATAAGAAAAAATAGGTAAATTTAAAAAGAAATAATAGGTTTTTATGATAACAGAAAATAGGTAAATTAAAAAAGAAATAAAAGGTTATTAAGATAAAAGAAAATGGGTAAATAGTCTAATAAGAAAGAATAGGTAAATTAAAAAAGAAATAATAGGTTGTTCTCAATGAAGACGACTTTAGATTTTAATTTGATTTCTAATAAGCTTTTAAACAACATTAATCACATAATCATGGAAACAAATTAAAGCTTTCACAGAACATCTTCATTCACTTGTTAATAATGAAAACTTGAATCAAAAGTTGTTTTTATTGTGTTGATACAAACACCGAGCTCTGTATTTGATTAGGTGACTCTACCGACTGTGATAGTGATGGTGATGATAATCCTGGTAGCCCTATTCTGCAGCAGGAACAACAGTCCTATCTGCTCTATCTGTGCTTCAAAAGAAAGTGCTTATGAAGATTAGTTAACAGTGACACTAAAGGGATTGTAATCGTAATTTCAAGTTGACCCTCCGTGAAATGATAACAATGTCCGATTCACAACGGTACCCTTACAAGCATTTGTCTGATGAAGAAGAATTATATATTAGTGTTTTATTTCTGCAAACTTTTTATTTTCATTTTCGGGTTTGCTGTGAAAATTTAAATTGTAAATCGGACATGGCCATCTTTGCATGGAGGGTCACTTGAAATTAGGCTGCCAGTCCCTTTAAGGGGAATGTTTGTGAAATAGATTTGAAAATAGTTAGACAAACACTAATATATTTTCCTATATTTCTGTATTCAATAGAAATGCAGATGTGTCACATTTGTTTGACTCAAAATTTTACTAGACCCTTTTTTTGGCACAACCCCTCCCTTCACTTACTTTAGGTTGAACTTTATGAACGATATCGAAATTTTAAATTTTCAAAAGAAAAAAAATTTTAATCTTAAACTTGTTTCATTAAAATCATTTGAAACAGTTGTTAGATTTTTTCTAATATTAATTTTTCGATTACTTAAATATAAAATATGCAGCTGCTCTTGGCGTCATAAAACTTGGGAATAGGAAGACGACTTTAAGACTGAAATTATGATTTAAAATAATCTTATGGACAAGACAGCTAGCAAGGTAATAATGCAAGGAAAGTTAATTGCGGTTTTGCGTATTCTCTGCGTACATATTGAAAACAGTTCTCTCTGGGCGGTATTTGTAAACAAGAATTGATGCATCATTGTTCCTCTAGTATCCAATTTGAGGATAAAAGAATTAAATTTTGATCATTTTGATAATTCATATAATAGTTTTCTATGACCAGAGTATTTAATTGGTTTTTAATGTGAAAGATGGATCCCATGCCAGACTTTGTCATCTGTCTTTTGTTTACTTTATAGCCCAGAGACAGTACACTGCAGTACAAAAAATGTGTACGGAGACAAAATTCACTAAACAAGTTTATAACCTAATGGTAAACTATTAAATACATAGGATTGCTTATATGCTGTCATTCTATTCAACCGTTTTCTGGCTACCACTGTATACTTAGAGCATTCTTTATTTATTTTGCTTTTAGCTATTATTATATAAAACATAAAAGATTATAATGACATTATGTGATACAACATAACAAAATTGTGATTCGCTTGAAGCTTTAAGATTTTATTTTTTTGTGAAATATATTTATTCATTTTTTATTACAAAATTTATTACAAGAAACACAATATTAAATTTTTTCGAAAATTTACAAGAAACCCGTTTTAAAATTGTGATGGAAAGTTAAATGATCATTCTGCCCTTAAAGAACTTCTTTAGGCGTAATATTTCCATAATCGGAGTATAAACATGTTGTTAAAAGTAAAATCTATTCCTTTCAGTTCAGTAAATCATTTCTTTAGAGATCTAAGACCTTTCATTATGACTTTAGGCATGTACTTCTGAAGTATTCGTAATTAAAGACATTTTCAGATTACTCAAAAAGAGACTGAGCTCTTGTCACAAACTCAAATTTTGTAATCCCTATATTTTTTAATCTGATGGTGTAAACCTTTGATATATCAAACTCAGATGTTTTGGCCCAACAGAATTCATAGTTTAAATATTAAAGGTTCACGACATCGGTCCGGGTTGCAAAGATATATGGATTACAAAATTTGAGTTTACGGCAAAGACTCATTTCTCATGTTCAATCAAACGACTTCAATGCTCGCAACGGCATTTGTTGAAATATAAGTATCTGGGACAGGAGGGCACAGCTGATTGAATTCTACTGATTTGATAGAGGCACATGAGGTGCAGTGTGCACGATTTCCCGCATTTTCGATCAAAACCGGTTTTTTGTCGGCAGAAGAAACCAGGAATGGACATCTGTATTTGGATTCCAAACAGCATTTCAATTGTTTACTTAAAAAAACGAGGTTTAATTTAAAAAATATTGGAAAATTCAATAGATTCTGTAAAACTGTATTATGTAAAAAACTGCAAAGATCAAACAAAAAGAATTTAGAAAAAAGGAAAGTTAATTTACAAATTTTATAAAAATGCACTCTTATAAAAATAATAATTAATATTAATGATGTGGAAATAATGTTTATTGTATAATTAAGTAGTCTTTTTTATTTTAATTATTTCATATATCTATAAAATCTACATAAATAGGTATGAAATGTATAATTGTAATTATCTACTCTCGAAAAAAAGTAAAGTAATTAACTAATCTTTTAAAAGGTTATTTTTTCCTATGGTTTCCAGCGAAATGGAGAAATCGTTTCGCGAAAATTTCGTATGATATTTTCTTTGCAAGACCTTTAAATTCACGAATTTGCAGATTTTCAACACTTGAAAAAAAGATTTTTTTTAAATGTTCAAAAAAGACCTTCAGACTGGAATTTGTGTAGATGTTTTTTTTCTTCATTAAAAACGTTAATTTGAAGACCAGAATAAAAATATATTTTTCTATACAGATTTACATCATGTTTTTGATATCATAAAACCTTGATATCATCTGCAGGGCAAATTCAAAACTACGTTTTCTGCAGTGTGAACTCACCTTCCTTTGATGTTTGCAATATCTGTGAGAGAAGAAGTATTACTGTAGATCTATTTGTAAAGTACAACCAACCTATACAAACAAACAAAAGATAAATTCTAATATTTAAAAAAATTAATTAAACAAATTAAAATCCGCGCACACTATTTATTTCTTAAAACTTTAAATGTTATAGAACTAAATTGTTTCCTTATTTTGACGTATTTCAACCACTTCTGTTTTGCGGATTTAAGGTTGAGAGAATGAAGTCTAAGCGGTTCAAACAAGTCTCATTTTTTTACTAAAACTGGTCCCTTATGTCGTAGAGAGTAAGCCTTTGGAATTTCAAACCATTAATTTAAATAACATGAATTTAACAAATTAGGTCGGACGATCAGAATTTGATCTATTAAACATAATTTTTTGCCTTTTTTCTTATATATTTTGTTGGTATATGCTTTTTAAATAAAAAAGTAAAAAATTAAACTCTGTAAGTTTAAAGGTTGTTGAATTAAAGATCAACATGTGTTTGAACTAAATTAGATCTCCGGAGTGAGACCAAGGAACTATATACAGGAACGCCCAACTCAGATATACGCATATTATGTACTGTACTTTGTGGGAGGAATGTAAACAAACCCAGTGCCCCCACAGAAGTTGAAGGGAAAGGACTAGCGCTCTGATGTTATATTACAGTCCAACAAAAAATAAGTTAATATATCTAGTTAGAGCAAATACTTATGTTGTTTGGGCTTTCTGGTCAATTTGGAAAATACAATAGCAATATATTCTTATTCAACCCCTTGGGCCCTTTTCCCTCAAAAATAATTCAGTTCTTTGTTTTGATCTCCTCCCACTGCAGTACACAGATTTGACACATCAGATGTGGCGGTTCCTGGTCTATATATTTCTTGAGAGAGAATAAGTTTTAAATGTCAAAGATGTACACCATCAGGCTGCAGAGATATTGAGAATAAAAATTATAATTTGTCGTTTGTTAATTTTTCTGACCTGATAGAAAATTTGGAAAATATTTCTCAGTATAATCTGCAGGAGAGAGATACCATTTACTCTTTGGGGACCTTTCCACAGGCAAATCAACCTGATTATACAAAATATATAGAATATTAGAATATTAATGGAAAATTATAAATTTTTTTTCATCATTTATTGAAAAAGTCAATTCTCAAAGGAAAAATATATCTCATTTTATATTAGAAAAAGTTCAAGGCCACCAAAGTAATAATAATAATAATAATAATATTNTTAAGTATTGTTAACATAAAAAATAGTATTAAACTTGAACACCCTTTTCCACAACGAATTTCGTTCATTCTCAAAAAAGATCCCATCTCTACATACAGTCCCATTAAACCCACCTATAGTTGTATTGAGTAATATTCCAGACTCTTCTTTGCTCCAGCCTCAGTTCTTTATTCAATACATGAGAGTGCACTAAAGAAATATTCAGTTTTTGCTACAGTCTGTGATTTTATAATCCGTATATCTTTGTAACCTTATGTCGTAGACCTTATATATTTAAGTTTCAGTTGTCTGCGTTTATATTAACACAAAAAAGGCGATTTTTCTATTAAAGTTTTTTAAATTTTAAGTTTAAAAAAAAACAAAGATAATATGTTAGTTGACAGTTTCTCTTTGCTGTCATGTTTCTGATAAGCAAAAATCGCCTTCACTGTAAAGATATATACGACGACAACAGTAGATCAAATAAAATATCAAAGGTTTACAATATCAGGTTGCAAATATACAGGGATTAGAAAATTTGGGTTTGTGGGAATGATTCAATTACAATAAAAACATATACGAGTAGGGCTGTTAACGTTTTCATTTTTCAGAAAAACGATCGTTTCGTTATGAAAACGACGACGAAAAATCGAAAACGAAACGATCGTTTTTAAAAACGATCGT
>NW_019397123.1:0-32719 GCF_000591075.1 Eurytemora carolleeae
TTTGATAAATGTGTAAAATATTAATCTAAATCAAGTGAAATAATTGTTATCTTGGATAATTGGATTGTTTATATCTTGCATATTAAAATCTGTTGTTAACCCATTGTTTCTCTGATCAGTGAATATGCATGTTGAAGGGTCAGTATGGATTGTTAGAGTAAATTAGGCAGAGTCACGGCCACTGATTTAGTCTCATCTTCTCCTAGTCCTACCCGTTCTACGGTCCTACCAGTTTAGGCGGGAACCTGGAGTAAATAGGGTGTAGGTTCTAGTTTCTCTGAATATGCTAGGTTTGGACCGTGACTCCAGTATCTGGTTGAGTATATACTTCCCGGTCTCCTGGCTGACACAGTTCGGTCATGGTCTGGTCACAACAGTGGTTGGACCTACACAACCTTATCTGGCCCGGTATTATTATACATCAGCTTTTGTTAGGAGTCTAATCTGAAATGAGATGAAAAATTTAAACTTCTATTCTTTAAAATAAGTTAACTGAAAAAGCGTGAATACTGGGGGAAGTTTTACACTTTCGGATTAAGGTTTAACTAATTTGCATTTTTTAAGACATGTTTTTGCAAGTCCTAGCCACAGCGTTATACGATCAAGTCCCTGATCCTTCAATATCTATTTAAACCTCTATCAGGATTTTTAGCTTTAACTTGAAAAATTATAAATTGTCTTTTATACATAAGTCCCATGTTTATCGAGACACCCTGTACACTGCACATGAACCACAGACCCGAGATTATTACTGTAGAGTGCACGTACGTAATTCAAAGTAAATCTCCGTTTAAAGAGTTGCAGGGCCAGATTCCTGACAGTAGCCTTTCAAGAGAGTGACCGGCTATGTATGGTAGTTCAACTACTATACATTGCCGGTCACTCCCTTTAACCCAACTCATCTAACCAATAATAGCTGAAGTATTTTTTTGTGGGGGGGAGGGAGGATTTGAGTCTTTAGCACAAACTCAAATGTTCTAATTCCTATATCTGTGCAACCGGACAGTGCAACCTTTTTTACAATTCAAACTTAGATTATTTGATCTAACACAATGTATAGTTTAAAAAATCTAAGGTCTACGACATTGGGTTAAAAATCAGAGCTTGTGGCAAAGACTCATGAATTCCTTTAGATTTTCGCTTTACAAGTGTCTTGAAGATTTATGCAACAAAGAGTAGAGCCAAGAATGAATGAAATTGAAAGAACCCAACCTAGAAAACCTATGGCATCTTCCTCATTTTTACCCAGATAACAATGTAAAGGGTACCGTTGTGAATCAGGCATGCAAAGCTTAAATTAGAGTTACTTTTAATTACTATGTACACACAGTGAGAAGCAGAAAATATAATAGACGCAATATAATAGTCAAGTACTGCCAGGAACTACTTACTACTTAGTTGACAAATATGACTAGTGCAAGTGCAAGTGCAAGTGCAAGTGCAAGTGCAAGTGCAAGTGCAAGTGCAAGTGCAAGTGGATGAATTACAAAAACTGCTGTAGACTGTATTTATAAACATTACTGCAAATAACAGACAATTTTTGGCGCTTCGCGCACAGGTTTAATTAATTTACAGGATTCTACGTGCCTTCTACAAATATAAACTTTATGCTAGCGCAAGCTAGTGTGAAAAATGTTTTTAAAACGGTCTACCTGATTCAAGTACACTCTATATCTATTTACTCTAATATCCCTTACAGTCGATAACCCATAAATATAGTAAACTATTAAGGAATACTGGTGTTGCTATTGATACTGTAAACTATTAAGGAATACTGGTGTTGCTATTGATACTGTAAACTATTAAGGAATACTGGTGTTGCTATTGATACTGTAAACTATTAAGGAATACTGGTGTTGCTATTGATACTGTAAACTATTAAGGAATACTGGTGTTGCTATTGATACTGTAAACTATTAAGGAATACTGGTGTTGCTATTGATACTNTATTACTATTATTATTATTATTATTATTATTATTATTATTATTATTATTATTATTATTATTATTATTATAATTATCATCATGTCATCATTCAAAATACATAATAGATATAATTCTGCCTGAAACTTGAACCAATCAATCAAATTAAGGTGTTTATGCTGGTTCTGCCGTTCACCTCTAGTTTCCCAGTCCTAGTTACATGTCGTCTTATTCAAAACCTTTGTCTTGGAGCTTTCATGACAGCAGACGCTTCCCTTGTAGTTTATTTACTAGGTGAGTAAACATACCCTGTATACTTACTGGGTGAGTAAACATACCTTGTATATTTACTAGGTCAGTAAACATACCTTGTATACTTACTGGGTGAGTAAACATACCTTGTATATTTACTAGGTGAGTAAACTTACCTTGTATACTTAATGGGTGAGTAAACATGCTTTGTATGCTTACTGGGTGAGTAAACATGCCTTGTATATTTACTAGGTGAGTAAACATACCTTGTATACTTACTGGGTGAGTAAACATACCTTGTATACTTACTGGGTGAGTAAACATACCTTGTATACTTACTGGGTGAGTAAACATGCTTTGTATATTTACTAGGTGAGTAAACATACCTTGTATACTACTGGGTGAGTAAACATGCTTTGTATATTTACGTGAGTAAACATGCTTTGTATATTTACAAGGTGAGTAAACATGCCTTGTTTACTTACTGGGTGAGTAAACATACCTTGCATACTTACTGGGTGAGTAAACATACCTTGTATACTTACTGGGTGAGCAAACATACTTTTTATATTTACTAGGTGAGTAAACATACCTTGTATAATTACTGGGTGAGTAAACCAATTGTATACTTACTTGGTGAGTAAACATGCTTTGTATACTTACTGGGTGAGTAAACATACCGTGTATACTTACTGGGTGAGTAAACATGCCTTGTATACTTACTGGGTGAGTAAACATACCTCGAATACATACTGGGTGAGTAAATATACCTTGTGTACTTACTGGGTGAGTAAACATACCTTGTAGACTTACTGGATGAGTAAACCAAGTTTACTATACATACATATTATGTATGTATGTTTGCCTTTCATTTTGATGCATTGAGTAAAATATTTTAGTATCCTGGGACTTATGTAAGATAATAAAATAATTTTCAAGCTTTATTAATATACAAATATTGAAGAGCAATATTACTGTTGCGTCAGTGTGTCTACAGTTCCATCTTTTACGCATTAATGAAAATATGCATTGAAACTTGTACTTATTTTTTCTATGAAAATTAATTCTCCATTATGTATTTTATTATGTAGATTTTTCCTAGGAGTAAATAACCTTGAACATTAAAACATTGAAAAACTGTTTTTTAAACGTTAAAAAGTCTTTTTTTTTTAAATGATGTCAAATGACATAAAACATTATGGGATTCAACGTTACTTGGTTTAATAGGACTGCTTTGAGGAGGACAGTATGAATTGTTAACAATCTTCGAGTAGATTAATAATTTAGATTTATCTAGGTCCACAGAAATCAAGGCCGTTTACAATGATGTTCCATGCTGTCATAGGTAAAACTCCGCGGCAAAAACAAAGAATTTTATGATATCACTATAAATAATAAAAAAATAAGTTTGTTTTTGTTTTAGGAGCTGGATTTCTTGCAACCACCTTCATGGTTCGACCCTTCCTACCCTCAGCGGAGGAGCTAGACAAGGACTCCCTCTGCAGCAGGTTCAAATTCAAGAATAATGGGAGTGATTATGATATTTTGAAAAGGGGTATAGAAGTTTCGATTGATCATGGTTTTTTTCAAAATGGGTGGGAAGTATATTAAACTATTTCTGGGATATCATGAAGTTTATTCAACAACTTCTAGGATATCCTTCAGTATATCAGACTTTTTCTGGGATACCCTGAGGTTTACTAGACTATTTCTAGGATATCCTGAAGTATATTAAACCATTTCTAGGATATCCAGAAGTAAACTAAACTATTTCTAGGATATCTTGAAGTATATTTAACTAATTCTAGGATATCCTGAAGTTTGCTAAACTATTTCTAGGATATCCTGAAGTATATTAAACCATTTCTAGGATATCCAGAAGTAAACTAAACTATTTCTAGGGTATCTTGAAGTATATTTAACTAATTCTAGGATATCCTGAAGTTTGCTAAACTATTTCTAGGATATCCTGAAGTACACTAAGCTATTTTTAGGAAATCCGAAGTATATTTAACTATTTCTATGATTTCCTGATTCTAGGATATTCTGAAGTATATTTAACTATTTCTAGGATATCCTGAAGTATACTAAACTATTTCTTGGATATCCTGAAGTATAATAAAAGCAATTTCTAGGATATCCCGACGTATACTAAACTTTTTCTAGAATATCCTGAAGTATATTTAACTATTTCTAGGATATCCTGAAGCATACTAAACTATTTCTAGGATATCCTGAAGTATATCTAACTATTTCTAGGATATCCTGAAGTATACTGAACTATTTCTAAGATATCTTGAAGTATATTTAACTATTTCTAGGATATCTTGAAGTATATTTAACTATTTCTAGGATAATCTGAACTATACTAAGCTATATCTAGGATATCCAGAAGTATATTTAACTATTTCTAGGATATCCTGAAGCATACTAAACTTTTTCTAGTTATCCTGTATATTCAACTATTTCTAGGATATCCTGAAGTATACTAAACTATTTCTAGGATAACCGCTGTTGATGATCCCAATGTAGATATGTCCAATTGCACAACCATGACAATAATCCTGGATCCGGAAACTGATCAAGCAATTCCAACCATAGCCTGGCCCTTCCTCATTTCAGGTACTACAGGACTGTTAAAAATAGATTTAAAAAGCTGTTAACATCTTTATTTTTCAGGAGTTTGGTGTATTGTTTTCAGTCTTGGCTTCTTTGTCCTCGCCTTCCTTCCGTATACAATGCCGAGGTTTTATGAGAAGGAGAAGGAGGATAATCCGAAAAAGGAGAGAAAGGATAAACCAATAAGATATCTTCCATTATTCTTTTTTCTAGTTTTCTTGTATTATTTTATCTCCTGTGGTGTAGAGAGAATAATCCAAAGTATGGTTTCAACCTTTGGACTTTGTGGTCCCCTAGACCTGTCTCCTACAGAGGCCGTGGCCTCAGATTCATTTTATAACGGAGGTTTCATGTGTGGACGGTTGATTTCTGCGGTTGTTGCTGGATTTCTCCGGCCTCGGAACATGATAATCTTGTCGCTGTGCGCGTGTGTGCTCGCGTCTGTGCTGTTAAGTGTACTCGGAGGAACCAGTATGTATGCTCTGTATGCTGGAGCTGCTATTCTAGGAAAAGTTTAAACTATATCCCTGGAGTTTAATTCTAAGAATTCTAACAGACTACACAGATAGAACATGTATAGATGATCTTAATGTTTATAACGACAATTTTTGTTTATAATAACATCTTGGCGTACAATCTCTCCCATTATCCCTACCATATGAAGCAGATAGAAAGACAACAGTTCTAAAACTATTCTAGTCATAACCAGAAAGACCCGGAGTTAATCGGACGAAGCTTTACATATATATCTCTGTTAATTTTAAACAGACAATAAAGACAGACCACATCAAATTGAAATTGGTTTCTCGTTTCATTATTCATTTTCGTAAAATTAGAATGTGAAGTCGTCTATTATGTATAAATTAATTCCTGGTCTTTCTATGACTGAATGAAAATCAGAAGTCTGTAAATCTAGATTGTATATTATGTGTGTAATCTGTGATAATTCTAAAAATTATCTTAACATTCAAAATAAGCACTGCACAATGTTTTGATAAGCATATTATTAACATTTAACGTAATTCTCGTATTTCATAGTTAAGCCTCTCATTACTTTCTGAATAGACTGCAGAGACGTTGGTTACGTTGTTCCGATACACAAGGTGTCCACATAAGAAAAGCCTCTCGATCGTAAAGATTTACGTGAGGTACAGGGTGTCCCACGAAATATGTCAACTGTTGAATAGTTTTGAATGTCTTCTTCCATATATTATATTGGATATTAAAGTCTTTTTGCATGTCATTTCGTTAAAAACATCTATTTCTCAAATATATTTTACTTTGAAATCAATTTTACAATAATATAATTGGCATACAATATGTTTCATCATTCTCTTTTATATCAAACAACTTAACTTATTATGGATGAAGACATTTCAAACTATTCATCAACTGTCATGTTTCGTGGGACACCCTGTACCAAAAGATTTATGTGAGGAACCAACATTGGGGTAATAATTAATTAATAATTAATTAATAATTAATTAATAATTAATTAATAATTAATTAATAATTAATTAATAATTAATTAACAATTAATTAATAATTAATTAATAATTAATTAAAATTAATTAACAGGGTTTCTAAAAGGGACTTAGTGAGTTTTTACAGCCGAGACAAGCAAGTAAATGGAGATACTAGTCCATTTCCAGATAGAATCGAACTATTACAAATACGCTTCCATTTGAAGATTACAATTTCCTTCAAAATGGTGGCGTTACAATTCACAGCATTTTGGGTCTCCTTAAACCACAAAAAAGACAAATAAAAAAATTAAATTTGATATTTTTTGACGGATATATTTCAAACTTGATCCTGTAGGTTTCTTTGTCTCCTGGCAGTTTGGTTCCTGTTTCTCCTGGGTTGCCATGAAGATAAATATCACGGGACGTCTCTCTTCCGTTTTCTTTGTAGGATGCGGTTTCGGGAGTTTATCCACTCCACCCCTCACTGGGTTCATTTTTACATCCAGGTTAAACATTTTTACAATGCTAACGTAGTTTTTAACATTAAAATGTTTTTTAAAGAGAAAAATTCGAGAACAAATTTATTGAAATTTTACTTTTTTGCTAGTTTGTATGGGAAAAAAGTATATTTTTTGTTGTTTTGTCCTATGATCGTGCAAGAATATTTCCTATCATGGACATAACTTAGCAAGTTTTTCCACTCTTTTAGACACTTCTAATCCAAAAATTCAATTATTTGACCCCCATAAACAAAAATCATCTGTTATGTCTTAGTTTTTTTTGTGTGGAAAGATTCCCTGAATTTTAGGTGACTTATACATTTAAAAACTGTTCAGCCTTGTACTAAAAAGTTCGGTGAGAAAATTACAAAATCTTTGGAAATATTTTATAATTTAAAGAGAAAAGAAGACGACAACAATTCCACTGTTTTCTATTTCTTTTTTATTGTACATTGTATTTGTTTTAGTTTTGGTCCGATGTCAATATTCTACGCAACCCTGGGGTTCTGTATCCTGCACTGTATTATCTTCCTCTTGATGTGGCTGATGGCGAGGTCAACCAACCCGGAGCTAAACCTTCCTTCTTCGTCCCGTCCTAAATCCTCAGAGTTGAAGAAGAAAAATCTAGAAACTATTCAAGAAACCCAGGAATCATCCTGCTCCGTCCTGGATTACAGATCCTTAAATTACTCCGTCCACAACCTTCCATCATCCTCCGAGGTTTCATCTACCTGTGATTACTCCGAGTCTGATTATCCGTCCTATGATTATCGTCCGCCAATACTTGCTCTAGAAGAGATAAAACCTCCGCCTCATATACATAATTAAATAATAAAATACATTCTTCTAGTAACTATATTTAATAACCTATATATTAAATGCACTGTCGACATAATTCTAGGTAAACCTCCATTTAAAGGGACAGGAAGCCTAGTTTTATAATCCTGTAAGTATGGAGGGCAACGCCTGATTTACAACTATACCCTGGTAACATTTGCGTGATCGTTGAGTACAGAGATATGTGTGATTCAACTTATCAAAACCTGCTTGAATTTTGCTGCCAATTCAGGTGTGCGATGTGTTGTGAGAAGAACAGTCTGAATGCTTACAACAATCCCGTCAAAGACGCTTTTCACACCAGTACCCTTTTAAACCTTTTTTTGCGTAAAATTGAGTCATTTGCTATTTTCTGTTGTGCGCAAATGCCCCGTAAAATTCCTAAACAGAGAGAGGGGGATTGAATTTTGTAGATCCAGAAAAATAATATCTACGGGATGCCTGCGTAGAGACTGGCAGCTGGTGGGGTCTTAAATTTAAGACATGTGGCCGCAGCGCTCGGCCCCCTAGCCTGTCCTAGCCGCAGCGCTCGGCCCAGAAAGTGTCTTAACCTAACCTAACCCTAAATAAATACTAATTTAATTATTTTTCTGGATCTACAAAATTCAATCCCCCTCTCTCTGTTTTGGAATTTTACGGGGCATTTGCACACAACGGAAAATGGCAAATCCCTAAATTGATGGGGACTGTATTCTATCTAAAAATCTGAATCTTTTACTGCGTTTTCTCAGAAAAGTTCTTGTGGATTTTTGCAGCCACTAGACAATTAGGTAAAATGACAGAATTTATCTCTTTTCAAAATACAGAAACGAAAATGCTTGTTACTCAGATGAAGGTTTAAACTGTATCGTTGTGAATTGGGCATTGGACTGACAGGACTGGAGATTAAATACTTGGAAATCCTGAAAGACTTGACTTATGAAATTTCACGTGGTAATTTTGAACTTATTGCTTTTTTGATAAAATGAGTATTTTCCACAAACTCAAATTTTCTAATCCCAGAACCTTTGCAACCTGATGGTGTAAACCTCTGGTATTTCAAAATAAGGCGTCTTGATCAGAATTCAAAGGTCTATGACATTGGGCTGCAAAGATAAACTGATAATTAAACCAAAGTTTGTGGTAAAAACTCAATTACTTTGATAAGGACAGAAGGCCGAATTTCACCTTGAGATCATCCTATTTAAAGAGCTTTAGGCTGTAATTAAAGTCGAATCCTGTATAATTACATAAAAAGATTAAAAGATTATCTTATTAACAGGAATATTTTCATACAGTGATACATATCATCATTGGACTTAACAACATTTAAAACAAAAAATTTGAAGTTCTATTTTTAAAATCTTCTTTTAAACCATGTTAAAACATTCCCGAAATAACCCTGAAAGGAATTGATTCTTTGGCACCACAAGCTCTAATTTTCTATAAATATATATAACAACATTTTGCTGTAATTGCAATTATTTAGGGGTTTATAAAATCTGAAGTTGTTACAAAAACTCAATTCCTTTATAAAGAGCCTAGTATTTTAAAAAATTTACATGAATAATTTGTGCAAATTACTAAAAATACAATTCTATTGTACTGTATGTATACAAAACAAACACTCATTTACACCTGATTCATCGAATTCTTACTTTATAGAAAGGAAAATTAAATTAAAGCTTTGCAATGACTGTTATTAAAATATAAATATTTTTAGGTGTGATTTCCCAGGTTCTTTAATTGTTTGATCTATCCGTAGGTTCCGTCTTCCTGAGCTGTAAGTTTAGTCCTTTCACCATTTGTGGTAAACTCCTGGTCGGGTAGGATACTTGGAACTCGGCTAGGGTCTGGTACAGAGCAGGATACAGGAGAGGAAGCCTGCACCAGAGATGTCAACGTCATTATTTTGTTGAATATTTACGTTACGTTTTTACTTAAGCAAACGTGACATACTAATTTGGAAACATAATATGCATGCTGTTATGTAAACTTTTATACTAATTATAAACTTAAACAAAAAAATCAGGTTAGAAGAACTTTCTTGGCGATATTTTTAATCGTGAATGCTTGATCTTGAAATCCAATGTGGGCACTTTAAAATCTAAGATAATGCTTGATCCCTCCGTTAAATTTATCCTTGCACGTTATAAACCACACGAAATATCGAAGAAGAATTAAATTAATCCGTAGGAAGATGGAGAAGAATGCTTGAACCCGGGATTCAGAAATACAACATTTCTGATTTCATAAATAACAAATTCTATTCGAAACAAATTTAAAATCTATATCGATTCACAACAGTACTCTTTTAACCTTTTTATGATCAATAATGTGGATCAGAGAGTAAAAGTGTTTTTATTCTCACAATTTCCTCCATTGTTTCTGAAGCAGGAATGCGCAGGTCACTTTATAGATCAACCACAATTTAAAATTAATTAGAATCATTTTTTTAAGAGAAGATTGTGAATATATCTGTTAGTTTTGATCAGACAAAACTTTTAAGAGAACCGTTATGACACCGACACCGTGCCCCTCTCTTTCAAAAAAGCAGGTCACTTGAAATTACGTCTGGAGTCCCTTTATGTATTATCATGAATTCAATGTGCTTAGAATGTAAATAAAGACCGAGATATGTTTCCAAAGTTGACATCACTATCCTGGAATGATCTACAGCTGGGAAGAGATGGTGGAGAAGATGGTCCCCGAAGGTGGTTAGAACGAGGGGAAGCCAGGGTTTCTCCAGATCCCTAACAGTATCCACCTGATGCAAACCCCAGTCTGAATCCAGTCTGGGAGTATCTCCTGCAGTGATAGTTTTGGTTATACTCTAGACAATTTCTCAAATGGTAACTTCCCAAATTTACAAGAGTTTTAGCCGTAAACAAAGAAAAATTTTTTAACAACTTACCTTTGTTTAAATGTTTGTGTTTCTGCTGTTTGAAGCTTGGTAGAAATCAAAATAAAATAGAAAGTCGTCTTCATTGAATTGATAGATACGACGACGACTTTAAAATTTCGTGGTCGTCTTTATGATTATTTTCCTGTAAACGTAATTTCATTCTATTCTGACTTCCTGTCTGATTCACAACGATATTCTTTATACCTTTGACTGAACTAAAATGATTAAACTGAAATGATTGAGATATCCTTGTTTTCTTATTTTAAAATGTATAATTTTCATTTTCGGAAGAAAATAATTAACGAACTTACGATAAAAAAACGACGATATCATCCTTAATGTTATTCAAACAACAGTCTAAAGGGTACCGTTGTGAATCCGGCAAGTACACTCTTTAATGGCAGGGGATTACTTAAAAATACGTTGATAATCCCTTTAAAGTACAGTGATAACCATTAAACTCTGGAAATTAGCAAGACGGCTTTTGGACCCCGGCTATGACTGTAAATAGGCAAATTAACATGCGGCAATTGTAAAGTGTAAACTGTAAACAGACACCTTTAACTTGATAAATTATTTGAATAGTTACTAGTATAACTATTTGCCTTGTAGCAACATTAAATCCACAAAATATTGCTTATAATGTCGTCTTCCTATTCTACAGTTTTCTGGTTCTCATTGTATGAGGAAGTGAAACCTGCGTGATAAAGCTCCGGATGATGATGAGTAGTGGTAACACTAGTAATAATCAACCAGTACCCAGCCAACCCTGATCAAATTAGATGTAAGTAATCAACCAGTACCCAGCCAACCCTGATCAGAATTAATGTAAATAATCAACCAGTACCCAGCCAACCCTGATCAGATTAAATGTAAATAATCAACCAGTACCCAGCCAACCCTGATCAGATTAAATGTCAACCAGTACCCAGCCAACCCTGATCAGAATTAATGTAAATAATCAACCAGTACCCAGCCAACCCTGATCAGATTAAATGTAAATAATCAACCAGTACCCAGCCAACCCTGATCAGATTAAATGTAAATAATCAACCAATACCCAGCCAACCCTGATCAGATTAAATGTAAATAAACAATCAGTACCCAGCCAACCCTGATCAGATTAAATGTAAATAATCAACCAGTACCCAGCCAACCCTGATCAGATTAAATATAAATAAACAAACATTTTGTCAACAACCTCCGTCAGTTCTAAAGAAAATTATAAAACAAACAATAAAACATGGAATATATCACATTCCTCCCAGTGTCTGTAATACACTTTTCTGTAAACAAAGAGGGTTCCTAATAGATATCTTCCTTGCAACAAACGAATTTACTCCCAACAAAAAAAATAGAAATTGACTTTTTCAAAATACAAAATTACGTCAACAAAAAATCATTAAATTTAATTTACCGTGAATGATAAACCAGAATTTGAATGCTGTGAAAAGATCCATTGATGATAAAAGCAGAGCAAATTCTAAACAAATAAAAGTACAATAATAATAACGGGATTATTGAAGAAAAATGTTTAATTTCGTCTTTTATACGCGGCATTTAAGAATTTCTTAAGCTCTTGTCTGAAACGCAAAAAGTAATAAAAATATTTTTAACAAGATAAAACTCAAACTGAATAGAGAATGCGCTTAACTCAGCTAAATTGATTTAAATCAGTTCTGTTTAAAAGTTTTCACCTATGTTTCATTTTTCTGTCCATTTTAATCTTAATCTTTAACTTAATCTCAACTTAACAGAATTAACATTTCTTCGTTACTCACTGGTAATCGTATCTATATATGAACAGTACTAATCTCATGAACCCCTGGACCGATTTCCCTTAAATTTTTATTGGGGAACTGAGTAGAACCAAGGACATGTTCTTAGCTTGGCATTACAATTATAATCTGAGTGACTTGAATTTTAAATTGAAAGTTTAGTTTCGAGGCAAAGCTGGGTTCCTAAGCTAGACTGTATACCTAGGACGGGTAGAATGTTCTCCGGGAGTAAAGTCTGTGCTCCAGAGAGAACCTGGATACATCTCTTGATAAACTCTACTGGGACTGCAAGGAAGAACATGAGATGAAGGTAGATCGGAGATAGGTTGCGGAGAATCCATCCCTTCTTCTCAGGCAGGAAGGACATAAAGGGTTCAACGGCTGTTACCTGGAAATAAATGTGAAGAAATGGCACAATGCCAAGTTTAGAACGTGAATCTAGTTTGATCCAAAAATTCAGCACTCTAATAACAAGATCTTATCTCTGGGACATATTATTCAAAAATATCATTGATCGCTGAACCAGTTTATCTACTGGGAAAATCATTGGGGAAGTTGCCACAAGCGGCTCAAACCTTAAAAATTATTCAAATTATACATCTAAATAATTTGTTTCAAATACAAATAGACATCTACAAATGTAAGCAATTCATAAAAAAGTATATTTTGACAAAAATGATATTGAAAATTATGATGATTTATATGAAAATAATGATAAAAATGATAATAATGATAATGATAATAATAATAATGATAATGATAATGATAATGATAATAATAATATGATAATGATAATGATAATGATAATGATAATGATAATAATAATAATGATAATGATAATGATAATGATAATGATAATAATAATAATGATAATGATAATGATAATAATGATAATGATAGTGATAATGATAATAATAAAAATAATAATAATGATAATGATAATGATAATGTTAACGATAATGATAATAACCTCTATATCTGAGAATGTATTGGTGTGTAGATGGTGGGAGAGCGCATGACTGATCCTCCAGTCTCTGTGAGATAGGAGAGACAGATCGAAAAAGTATCTTCTCCAGCCCTAGAAAATAAAAGTTTTATAAATGAAAAATTTTGAAAAGATGAAACCAACCTGTGTATCTCTGAGATGAATCTAACCTGTGAATCTCTGAGATGAAACCAACCTGTGAATCTCTGAGATGAAACCAACCTGTGAATCTCTGAGATAAAACCAACATGTGAATCTCTGAGATGAAACCAACCTGTGAATCTCTGAGATGAAACCAACCTGTACATCTCTAAGATGAAACCAACCTGTGAATATCTAAGAGAAACCGACCTGTGAATCTCCAAGATGAAACCAACCTGTGTATCTCTGAGATAAAACCAACCTGTACATCTCCAAGATGAAACCAACCTGTGAATCTCCAAGATGAAACAAACCTGGGAATCTCTAAGATGAAACCAGTTATGAGCACAGCTAGTTTGCATGCCCAGAAGTATCCCTGTGAGAAGGGAGAGAACCAAACTCTGCTTCCTTCAGTGCAGTCAGCAAATTACATTCAAGATATATTCATCAAACGTATCTTATTCATAATTTTGTGCTTTCTGATTCTGGATTAAATACTGATTTATCAATTTAATCTGATTCTGGATTAAATACTGATTTATCAACTTAGTCTGATTCTGGATTAAATACTGATTTATCAACTTAATCATGACTTTTCTCTCACAAGGTTGTGTGAAATGCTGGGTAAATGAATAATAAAAATGCATATGCCGGATTAATGTTTTTACTTGAATGAACAAACTTATTATTTGAAAAGCTTGATTTCATCATCAGATAGAATATAAATACGCTTTCAAATCATAGCACAGGTAAAAGTAAATCCAAAAAACAAGGAGAGATGCAAATACAGTATTGTGCCTTCAAAAAAATTTGCTTCACTTTCCTGCTAGTTAAGAAGAGAAGAAGAAGAAAACTCACTAAAAAATAACTTCTCAATTAATCATTTAAGGTCAAATTTTTTACAATTTTTAAGCTCTGCCAAATCTAATTCTTTAAGAATTAATTTAAACATTAATTGTAAATTACAATTACTGAATTAAATTCAGAAAGATTGAAACTTTTATTGGTACCAATATTTTAGATTTGAAGTAGCTACACAAAATTCAATTATTATCTTTAGCATCATTTTTAACATCATTATCATTGTCATCAATGTCATCATGCACGTCAACGTCAGTAACATCATTATTATCATCATTATCATTATATAATATAATAGTTAACTTCATTATCATTGTCATCATTGTTATCATCCACGTCAACGTCAGCATCATCATTATTAACATCATATAATAGTTAACATCATTATCATTGTCATCCTTGTTATCATCCTTGTCAACGTCAGTATCATCATTATCACCGTGCTACTAATTAAATATCTTAAAGGTTTAATATTTTCAAATTATTTATGAAATGAGGTACCTGTGAGAATATCTTGGATGAGTTTAGATCTCCAGTCTGGTCCTAAACAGTCAAAATCAAAGTTTACAGCTTTTACAGCTTTTTCACTTATTTAATTCTAGAAACTCTTGTTCAAATTCCGGTTCATTTGATGTATAGGGCCGACTTTTGAGCAACAAGAACAACGTGTGCAAAAAGAATACGGACTATAGTAATCAAGGAATAGCACACCGGATAAATCTTCACCAGTGCGTTTAGATAGTAGATACTATAACTTTACCCAACAATGCTCAGAGCTAAGGACTTTTGAATAAACTTTCAAATTTTAAAATTATTTAAACATATTTGGGAGTTTAATCTATCTCTCCTTGGCTAAACCTTTAAAGCTTTGACTAAAATTGCCAGGAAAACTAAGTAAAAAAAGTGTTTCACAATTGTAATTACAATTTTTGAAAGAAGCAACAAAATCGAGCAGACAAAGAACTAATAAACATGCTTAGCATAAATAAAGGTTAAAACTTTTGATTGAATTATTTAAGATCAGTTCACAGGATGAACAACAAGACCATCTCAAAAAGTTTTGAACATATTTAAAATACAAAGGTTTTTATCTCAGAATTTATCTCAGAATTCTTCTTCTTCTATAATCCCTGACCTGTTCCAGTAGCTGAGAGAATGGGTCGGGCTTTGTTTTGTAATGTTTTAAAGAATCCATCCTCATGAAAAGTATGTCTGAAATTTATTAAATTTGGAAACTTCGTATCTGCACAGTGCAAAACTGTGTAGATCTGAAGCCCATAATAAGACCCATTTCTAATGCAATTCCAAGTCTACATTATATTATATTACAAATTTCTCTCTATGCAAATTTTGTCCAACGTGAAATCTGAAAGGGTTATCTATTTTCATTAAAGGGCCTTGAGACCTAATGCCATGTCTGATTCACAACTTTGATTATTTAAAGGGACTGTAAAGGAAAAATGAAAGGGGGTATAGAATGAAACCTGATAATCTCAGGCGTTGAACGATACATATGAGACATTTATCTGATATATAAAACTGTGTCAAAGGAATTGAGTCTTTGGAACAAAATCAAATATTTAAACCTCAATATCTTTAGAACTCGATGTTGAAGATCTAATCCGTCCATCCAGTATGCTTATCTTAACTCTGATGACATGTCTTCATGATACTTGTCTTATCCCAGATCTAATCCGTCCATCCAGTATGCTTATCTTAACTCAGATGACATGTCTTCATGATACTTGTCTTAACTTAGATCTAATCCGTCCCTCCAGTATGCCTATCTTAACTCTGAAGACATGTCTTCATGATACTTGTCTTAACCTAGATTTAATCCGTCACTCCAGTATGCTTATCTTAACTCTGATGATATGTCTTCATGATACTTGTCTTAACCTAGATCTAATCCGTCCCTCCAGTATGCTTATCTTAACTCTGATGATATGTCTTCATGATACTTGTCTTAACTTAGATCTAATCCGTCCCTCCAGTATGCTTATCTTAACTCAGATGACATGTCTTCATGATACTTGTCTTAACCTAGATCTAATCCGTCCCTCCAGTATGCTAATCTTAATTCTGATGAGACATATCTTCATGATACTTGTCTTAACCCAGATCCAATTCTTTCCTCCAGTATGCTTATCTTAACTCTGATGACATGTCTTCATGATACTTGTCTTAACCTAGAGATCTAATCCGTCCCTCCAGTATGCTTATCTTAACTCTGATGACATGACATGTCTTCATGATACTTGTCTTTACCTAGATCCAATCCGTTCCTCCAGTATGCTTATCTTAACTCTGATGACATGACATGTCTTCATTATACTTGTCTTAACCTAGATCCAATCCGTTCCTCCAGTATGCTTATCTTAACTCTGATGATATGTCTTCATGATACTTGTCTTATCCCAGATCCATTCCGTTCCCCCGGAATACTTGTCTTAATAAAAATACATCCCTCTGCGATATTTCTCATAACCAATCCGTTCCTCTTGGAGGGATCCTTGTCTCAACCCTGATCCAATCCATCCCTCAGGGATCGTGTCTTAAACCTGATCTAATCCATCCCTCCGTGATACTTGTCTTAAATCTGATTCAATTCCATCGTCCTAAACCTGATCCAATCTGTTCCTCTGGGAGGGATCTTTGTCTCAACCCTGATCCAATCCATCCCTCTGGGTTCCATTGCCCTAACCCTGATCCAATCCGTCCCTTAAGTATGCTAATCTTAACTCTGATCTAATCATTCTCTTCTGGAACCTTGTTTAAATCCGTCCTCTCAGTATTCTGATTAACTTGATCCAATCCGTCCCTCCAGTATATTTTTCTAGACCATGATTAACTTAATCCCATCCATCCCGCCAGTATGCCTATCCTAACCCTAACCATGCCTGAAATAATCCGGGATCTCATTTTATCCCTGACTAACCTGATCCAATCCGTCCCTCCAGGATGCTTATCTTCAAATTTCTCCAAGTCATACAAAGAATCATCAATCCTGGGATGGGTCACATTCATATTGAGTTATTTCTTGTGATTTTAAATTTATATCTTAGAAAATGTTTTGTTAGTTTGTGATTAACTAAAATCTTGAGACTCCTTTCTTTCTTCTTTCTCCACCAAGGCAAAATGACTATTTATAACACTGTTATTTTAGTTCACAGTTTTATAAACTTTTTGGACAGAAATTTTCTCTAATAATTTTAAAAGGGGAGAACCTTCGAGATATAGAGAAAATTTAAGTCCAAAAACTTCATAGCACGTCGTGCCAAAATAATAGTATTATAGATAATGTTTTTAAACGGTTGCTTACTTGATTTATATCAATGACTATTTCTATAGATCAAATAAGCTATTGAAACAAAGCAGAAGTAAGAAAATTAAAGTTGATTTCAAATCTATTTTCATTTCAATTGAAAACAAAATATTTTGGAAATATCCTAAATTTTTGTAGAAAATTCGGGAACCAATTGCAAAACTTTATAGCACATGTGCTATAATGTCAGCTATTTTAACTTTATAGCACGAAGATTACTTTACACAGGGTGTCCCGCGAAACATAATAGTTGGTGAATGGTTTAAAATGTCTTCTTGTAATAATTTGTTAAGTTGTTTGATACGAAAGAGAATAATAAAAAATATTGTATGGGAGTCATCTTAAAGTAAAATTAATTTCAACGTAAAATATATTTGAATTAAAGATTTTTTAACAAAATGAACTATACAAAAAGTCTTTAATATCTAATATAGCATATTGAAGAAGACGTTCAAAGCTATTCACCAATTGTCATGGTTCGTGGGACACCCTGTAGCACGTTCATTATGAAATTCACGAAGAAGTGAGTAAGAATGAAAAAGTACACAATAGCACAATAGTTAAATAAAATATTTTTCAAGTTCGAAAGTAAGGACTTACTAACTATTAAACCATTAAATAAAAATAATATATATCATGGGACACCCTGTAGCACGTTCATTATGAAATTCACGAAGAAGTGAGTAAGAATGAAAAAGTACACAAGAGCACAATAGTTAAATAAAATATTTTTCAAGTTCGAAAGTAAAGACTTACAAACTATTAAACCATTAAATAAAAATAATATATATCGACATTATCTTATATCACAGTAAAGTGAAAGAAATGAAATAATTGCAATTAAACCGTATATTTATAAGTCTCACATTTAATAATTCGTCTATAAAGTCTTGTTAACCTACAGGGTGTCCCACGAAACATGACAGTTTGTGAATAGTTTTGAATGTCTTCTTCTTTTTACTGTATTTAATATTATAGACTTTTGCAGTTTATTTAGTTTAAAAAAACTTTTACTCAAATATATTTTACTTTGAAATCAATTTTACTGTAATATGGCTGCCATGAACATTTTTATATCATTCTCTTAGGGTTCAAACAACTTATCAAACTATGGAAGAAGACATTTTAAACTTTTCACCAACTGTCATATTTCGTGGGACACCCTGTACCTCCAGAGATCTCCGCAAATGTCGTCTTCCCTCTAAACATTTTAAGAATTAATAAAATTATTTGTTTAATAATAATATCGGTTTAGCCATAAAGTATGAGTCTTTATCTTTAAATACGATCATCTTTCAAGGTGTAATTTTGTCTTCTTGTATGATATAGATTTTGCAAAGAAGAAAATAAAAAAATATAAGTTTACAGTAATTAAAGGAATCCCAGAATGGAGGGAAAAAAGACTGAATATGTTCCTTCCAGTCGTCCCTCAACCCTGTGGGTAGCCGATATGGTTCTTCACAACCAAGAAAAAGTTCTTACAGGAATCGATATATCTTTGTTTTCATATAAAGTGTACTGCAGTTTCCGGATGGAATGTAAACAAACTCATAGATGGGTTAAAAAGGCTAAGTTTTGTTTTTAACCCTTCAAGAAATTGCAGTACGTTATTTAGTAAACAAAGATATTGGGATTCCTGGTACCTTTGATCTCAGCCATCCTAGAGATATTAAGATTCCTGGTACCTTTGATCTCAGCCATCCTAGAGATATTAAGATTCCTGGTACCTTTGCTCTCAGCCATCCTAGAGATATTAAGATTCCTGGTACCTTTGATCTCAGCCATCATAGAGATATTAAGATTCCTGGTACCTTTGATCTCAGCCATCCTAGAGATATTAAGAATCCTGGTACCTTTGATCTCAGCCATCCTAGAGAAGTCTTGATGGGAATATTTCTGTTTGAAGGATAAAAATTCATCCTTTATCTCCGAGCACTAGACTAGGACTGATAACAGCTGAGTGTAGAACAAGTATTGCGTATATACAGGGTTACCCACAAAGGATGAGATGTAAACAGTAGATTAAAGGACGACGTTTGATTTGTTTCCAAATAAAATTGCACTGTACTTTCCCAGATGAAAACGGAATTCAGGGGAAGCTCATTGAGGAAATTTGGTTTGTGATTCTAATGGTCATAATGCAAGGAAGGTTATTTCAGAGGTGTACGCTTTTTTGTACTGCAGTATACTGTCTTTTGGCGGTAGTGTAAACACAAGACGGATGTCGAAGCCTGACATGGGATCCATCTTAAATATAAAAAATCAATAAAATATTCTGATCATAGGAAACATTATGTGAATTATCAAAATTATCAAAATTCAATGCTTTTAACCTCCTCGGATACTAAACAAACTCTGATGCATCTATTCTTGCTTACAAATTCCGCTCAGAGAGAACTGGTTTCAATATGTACGCAGAGTACACGCAACTGCAATTAACTTTCCTTGCATTATAACCTTGATCTAAGCAAATATTTGGGGTTCCTGGTGGATCTTCCTTGGAATATGTAAACAGCTATTAGCTAAAGAAAATATTAGAGAGGAGGGGGGGAGGGGACACTGAAATTTCATTCTCCTCATGCGACCTAATGCAACCACGAAATGAGAAATTAATTTATAATCTTTAATAAATTAATTAAGATACATAAATAATATACCTGCCAAATTATCCCCGCATGGTTTCTGAATAGTTTGGTTAAACCTGTGAAAATTACAGTTCATATATTAGGGTTTCCTTTCTCATTTTTTGCCAATAAATCAAGGTTTAAATTAGATTTCTGGAAAATATTTTCTTTATATTAACCCTGTGGATATCCTAGTTCTATATAGATATCCAACCCTGTGAATATCCTAGTTCTACATATATATATATCCAACCCTGTGGATATCCCAGTTCTATATATATCGAACCTTGGGGATATCCTAGTTCTATATATATCCAACCCTGTGGCTATCTTAGTTCTACATATATCCAGCTCTGTAGATATCCTAGTTCTATGTATATCCAATATCCTAGTTCTACATATATATATCCAACCATGTGGATATCCTAGTTATATATATATCCTGCTCTGTGGATATCCTAGTTCTATATATATCTAACCCTGTGGATATCCTAGTTCTATGTATATCCAACCCTGTAAATATCCTAGTTCTATATATATCCAACCCTGTTGATATCCTAGTTCTATATATATATCCAACCCTGTGAATATTCTAGTTCTATGTATATCCAACCCTGTGTATATACTAGTTCTATATATATCCAACCTTGTGGATATCCAAGTTCTATATAAGTCCAACCCTTTTGATATCGTAGTTCTATGTATATCCAACCCTGTGAATATCCTAGTTCTATGTATATCCAACCCTGTGGATATCCTAGTTCTATGTATATCTAACCCTGTGGATATCCTAGTTCTATGTATATCTAACCCTGTGGATATCCTAGTTCTATGTATATCCAACCCTGTGAATATCCTATTTCTATAAATATCCAACCCTGTTAATATCCTAGTTATATATATATCCAACCTTGTGGATATCCTAGTTCTTTATATATCCAACCCTGTTGATATCCTAGTTCTATGTATATCCAACCCTTTGAATATCCCAGTTCTACATATCCAACCCTGTGGATATCCTAGTTCTATGTATATCCAACCCTGTGGATATCCTAGTTCTATATATATCCAACCTTGTGGATATCCTAGTTCTATGTATATCCAACCCTGTAGATATCCTAGTTCAATATATATCCAACCCTGTTCATATCCTAGTTCTATAAATTTCCAACCCTGTAAATATCCTAATTCTATATATATAACAAACCCTGTTGATATTCTAGTTCTATATATATCCAACCCTGTTAAAATCCTAGTTCTATATATATATAACAAACCCTGCAGATATCCTAGTTCTATATATATCCAGCTCTGTGAATATCCTAGTTCTATATATATCCAACCCTGTGGATATCCTAGTTCTATGTATATCCAACCCTGTGAATATCCTAGTTCTATAAATATCCAACCCTTTCAATATCCTAGTTCTAAATATAACCAACCCTGTGAGTATCCTAGTTCTATATATATCCAACCCTGTCAATATCCTAGTTCTATATATATCCAACCCTGTGGATATCCAAGTTCTAAATATAACCAACCCTGTGAGTATCCAAGAATGTAAGGCCTTACATTCATTGGTATCCTAGTTCTATATATATCCATCCCTGTCAATATCCTAGTTCTAAATATAACCAACCCTATGAGTATCCTAGTTCTATATATATCCAACCCTGTAAATATCCTAGTTCTATATATATCCAACCCTGTGGATATCCAAGTTCTAAATATAACCAACCCTGTGAGTATCCAAGAATGTAAGGCCTTACATTCATTGGTATCCTAGTTCTATATATATCCATCCCTGTCAATATCCTAGTTCTAAATATAACCAACCCTATGAGTATCCTAGTTCTATATATATCCAACCCTGTAAATATCCTAGTTCTATATATATCCAACCCTGTAAATATCCTAGTTCTATATATATCCAGCTCTGTGAATATCCTAGTTCTATATATATCCAACCCTGTGGATATATGTCAGAAATACTTAGAACGAAATCCATGTTTGCTAAAAATATTTGATTAAAAAATGATTTCCTGAAAGTTAACTGCAGTTAGAAATTAGAAACCTCTAGAATTATCTAGATGAGCACAATAAGGCTCAACAGTGATATATGAGTAAAAAAACTGAGAAAACTCAATTATTTGGTTTTTGAACAGAGGCTCATCATAATTTATCATTTTACTTGAAAATTAATTTTTATTGAGATACATTTAGAATGCTCTAATTTTCTAATTCACTTATAAAGTTGCAACCTGCAGTCGTAGTTCTTTTATACTCCTAAATATAAACACTGAAAGAATAAATATAGTGGAAAAGAAATTGAGTCTTTGCCATGAACTTTGCTTTTGTATTCCCTTTATCTTTGCCATATACCATTGATATTTCAAACTATGAATTCTGTTGGAACAAATAATCTTAGTTTGAAATATTAAAGGTTTACACCATCAGGCTGTAAGGATAAAGAGATTAGAAAATTGAAGTGCGAGGCAAAGACTCAATTCCTTTGAAATATTAAAGGTTTACACCATCAGGTTTCAAAGATCAGTAATCTGTTCCTTTATTTCCAAACTGAAAGGGGAAAAAAAGCAAAATTTGATATTTCGAGTCTGTTTTGGTTTTAAAAAAAAACTTGATTGTTGGTGTAAATGTCTTAGTTAAGTTGCCATAGAAATTATAATGATGAGAACCTCCCCCCCCCCGGGCGCACCGGGTCGGGCGTGTGAATATATATCCTCCTTGATAAATGAGCTGGTTGAATACAACAGCTATATCTCAGGTTCTAAATTCAGACCAGGAGGATTTATGAGAAACCAAGATAAATATGTTTCAGTAGTCTTGGAACAGGAGAATACACGAGAAACCAAAGATAGATAGGTTTCAGTCTTTTTCAGAGCATTCACCGTTCTCATTAACTGTATATTGTGAAAGGCCGGAAAGCTAAAAACACATACAATGTAGTTAACAGTATTCTATCTTTTTTTATATGATTGTACCTTAAAGATTCCACATATTTCAGATTTCTAAATTAGCGGATACATTCTTTCTATGTTAAAAATCAATAAATAAGATAAAAATTCAACTGCATTCCTAGAGGAATTGAGTCGCTGCCACAGAATCCGTATATCTTTGCAACCCAATGTCGTAGACCTTAGAATATTTCGAACTATGTTTTCTGTTAGATCACATAATCCTAGGTTTACACAATCAGGTGGCAAAAATATAGAGATTAGAAATTTTGAGTCTGTGGAAAAGACTCAGATTCTTTGAATAAGGACAACATTTTAAACATTTATGGCAGTAATTGTTAAAGGAATAAATTTCTTTATTGATTAATGTGAATTTAAACTCTAAAAAAGGAATAATAAATGAATAGTTAAAATGTAAAGATAATTAAGTTCACAAATGCCGCGTTGACCAAAGACGACTTCCAATTCTCAATTGACGGATACTGAAGCATATGGCGAATCTTCAGCTGAAGGCGAGTAAGTATTTAAATTGATCATTTATATTCTTAAAACAGGGAAATTTCATTAATGAGAAGTAACTCTAACTCCCTCCGGGGGATTTGATAATTAAAGGAAATTAATTACACTTCTTTTGTAATTAATCAAGGAAAATTTGAGTAATTTTCACTGAATATTGTTTAGAATAATTCTTAAAAACTTTCTATAGGCAAGAATTACATACACCATTTAAACCTTATCTGTTCACTAATGTGAATATACAGAACTCCAAATTCTTAACACGAATTAAACTTAGTTTTGTTTATAAAATTTTCAACCTTGATCGGATTTTGGTTATGCCTCTAAATCCCAAAACCAATTTGTCGCCATCATTTATTGCAACATTAAAGAAATAAACATGAAATATATATATATATATATATACATTTTTTAAACTTTAAAACTTTTAAACCCTAGAACATAAATTGTTATTCTAAAGTTGAAATGCCTAGTTTACTCTGTATATACTTCAACTGTCACTGGGTTGCATGTTCTCTGAAGTATTCAACCTTTACCCGGAGTAAACTCTGAGTTTTTATCCAACCAGGATTCAAATATTTCTAAACCTTCTCCACTGAATCTCTCCTGATACGCCAAGTGCCAGGTACTCTTTTTTTGCATTTTTTTTTGAGGAACTTATCCTACTCCAACATTTATCCTACTCCCATGCATTTATCCTACTCCAACATTTATCCTACCCCATACATTCATCCTACTTTTACATTCATTCTACTCCTGCATGCATCTGTACTCCTACATTTATCCTACTCCTTCATTTATTCTATCTACCACTACATTTATCCTGTTTTTCATCCTAAACCTACATTCATCCTGTTTCTCATCTTACTCCTACATTTATCCTGTTTCTCATCCTACTCCTACATTTATCCTGTTTCTCATCCTACTCCTACATTTATCCTGTTTCTCATCCTACTCCTACATTTATCCTGTTTCTCATTCTGCTCCTGTATTTATCCTTTTCCTTATCCTGCTCCTACATTTATCCTGCTTCGCATCCTACCACTTTATTTATCCTGTTTCTTATTCTACTCCTACATTTATCCTGTTTCTCATCCTACTCCTACATTCATCCTGTTTCTCATTCAACTCCTGCATTTATCCTGTTCCTCATCCTACTCCTAAATGTATCATGCTCCTCATCCTACTCCTACATTCATCCTGTTTCTCATCCTACTCCTGCATTTATCCTGCTCCTAATTCTACTCCTACATTCATCCTGTTTTGATCCTACCCCTGCATTTCCTGTTCTTAACCCAATTTTTCAATTTATCCTGTTTCTCATCCTACTTCTACATTTATCCTAATCCTCATGCTTATCCTATTCCTCCAATCATCCTGCTCCTACACCCTAATCTTGCATTTATTCTTATCCTTATCCTATATCACGTGGTTTCAACAGCTCGGTCCCTTTTTCAGCAAGATGTGACTTTCGATCACAGTATGACTTATTTAACATAAGATTTTCACATTTTTTCAAATATATTTTTTTCTGCATATGCGTTTTAAATAAAAAAAGTATGAAATGACAACTATGTAAGTTTAAAAGTTGAATTATAGACCAACCGAAATTGAATTGAAATAGAAGTAACCAAATATATCTCGCCCTGGTTAGTCCACCGTGATTCCTACATTTATCCTACTCTTGCTTTATTCTACGCCTGCATGAATTTCTCCTGCTCCTCATCCTATTCCTACATTTATCCTGCTCTTCATCCTATTCAGACATTTCTCCTGCTCCTTATCCTATTCCTACATTTATCCTGCTCCTCATCCAATTCCTACATTTATCCTGCTCTTCATCCTATTCCTACATTTATCCTGCTCTTCATTCTATTCAGACATTCCTCCTGCTCCTTATCCTATTCCTATATTTATCCTGCTCCTCATCCTGTTCCTACATTTATCCTGCTCCTCATCCTATTCTACATTTATCCTGCTCCTCATCCTATTCCCACATTTATCCTGCTCTTCATCCTATTCCTACATTTATCCTGCTCTTCATCCTATTCAGACATTCCTCCTGCTCCTTATCCTATTCCTAAATTTATCCTGCTCTTCATCCTACTCCTACATTTATTCCTCCACCTCATAATTCTTGAATCAATGCTTTTTTAGTTCCTCTTCTATTCTTTACTCGTCATATCCTGTTCTGATATTTCAATTAATCATAGAAAGTACCAGGGCTGGAAACTTTTAAATAAACTGAACATTTTTAGTTAAACTTCTTCTATTTTCGTTTAATTCATTCTTACCTCTCATTGGGCAACAGTTTAGGGATTGGACCAATAAGAGCTCCCACGAAACATGACAGTTGGTAAATAATTTGGAATGTCTTCTTCCCTATACTGTAATAGATATTAAATATGTTTTGCTTTTTTTTCGTTCAATAAAATCTTTTACTAAAATATATTTTACTTTGAAATCAATTTTACTATTGCATGACTACCATTAAATATTCTTATAATTCCCTTTGTTATTAAACATCTTGAGTAATTATATTAATCACCAACTGCCATGTTTCGTGGGACACCCTGTATGTAAGAAGCTCTGTATATTGAAACCTCTATAATGTATAAACTCCACTATGATGGATCCTACAAACTGCCAATGATACCTTATTATAAACATCTTGATATTTCGCCCCCAGAGTTAGGTAAATCATTTATTAAGCACAAACTCCCTTCATACCCAGCCCAGCTCACGATAAATAGATAAGATGGAATAAATCAGCTGACACGAAGCAACCACAATTTAATGCAAACAATGCCGTCGTAACTTTGATGAAATAGAAGCAACGGTAAATACTTGCAGATGCATTTACTTGCTTAAATTAGTGCATTGCCAAAATTACTTAGGGAGGGGGGGGGGTTGCCCCTTTTATCTTAATATTTTTCATCTTTTCACTAAATTGGACTTCATAGTAATTTCTTAACGACTTAATCAGTTGAATTTAGAACCAAATTCTTAAAGATCATCGAAAAAAACATTTGGTTGAAACTTGAAAGTTGCAAGAAGTTGGAAAAATGTCGGAAATAGTTATCGAAGTCATAGTTCTTAGAGATGCACAATTTCGAGTCTTTGCTATGACAAATTCGACGCGAACCACAACATATTCGGAACTTAAATGTACTGTCAAAATAATTTCAGCGTATTATATCATTTAAAACCTTTATCTCATATTATGCTATCTAAAAAAAGTGTCAAATTCTGAAAATATCTTTCTTTGTCTTTTACTTAAATCCGCAAGTTAGTTTTATAGAGAACTTACAAAAGGAAATAATCAATTTTCAGGTAGAGATAACAAGGATATATTTGTATTTTGTGCTCAGACGAAGGTTTAAAGGATACCTTTGTGAGTAGAACATGACCCTAATTTAATCAGGGTTCCTTGAAAGACTTGAGAGTAGGTCAAACCCCCCCTTTCTGGGCTAGGACTGGAGACAACAATAATCAGCTGAACGAATTGATATTTACACTCTTCCAGACTGAACCCGAATTTAAGCTTGATAAGGAAGAACACGAATCTGATCCTAAACCACCCCTTCCTCCACCTAATTTAATCCATCCAATATTCGGGTATTGTCAGGATAAAAACTGTTTTTTTGTGTCCAACAAAATCTACAGTAAAAATTGGTGAATTTTTTACTTTCTTCCCCTAAAAGGATGACTCAAGAGCTAGTTGTCAACTTATTCATTCTAAAAATAACCAATGTCTACAAGTACGGCAGACGACTTCAAGTGAAATAAATAGTAAAAAGTCATAATGTGATTAATACATGCATTTTTTAAATTGTAATTCTAATTTTATAAACCATGAATAAATATTTAGATTTAAAAAAGTATATTTAAGCTCGAGAAATCAAACACACATTTTTATTGAACATACAGGGTGTCCCACGAAACATGACAGTTAGTGAACAGTTTGAATGTCTTCTTCCACATACTGTATTAGATATTAAAGATTTTTTGCAGTTTATTTCTTTAAAAAATATTTACCTCATATTTATTCAACTGTGAAATCAATTTTACTATGGTATAACTGTCATATAAAAAATGTCATTAGTCTCTTTAGTATCAAACAACTAATCAAATTATGGAAGAAGACATTTTAAACTAGTATTCACCAACTGTCATGTTTCGTGGACACCCTGTACTAAAGCAAACTATTCTAATTATGATAAAAACTTCTTCTATATACTTTAATTTATCTTCTCCCTCAAATCTTTACTTCGGTATTTTGAAAAGTATAAAAGTGGCATCATTCATTAACATTTCACTTTAGAAGAACTATGACATATAAATACTAGTGTAAATTAAAGCATATTTAAATGATTTATTTGATCATTGTTTGAATTCACTTTTTTCTGATGTTGGACCCCTGAAATGGTCTACAATTATCATCAATTTGTTTATTTTTGAAATCAAGGTCAAATACAGATATTTTTAATCAAGAAAGAAATGAGGTTTTGTAGCATTGAGACGGATTATCCAAGGAACTAGACCCGAGACACTCAAATAGTTTCTTTTGATATATTATCAATGGGCAAATCCTTTATATCGTTTGCGGTATAGAATTTAAAACAGTTAAAATAGAAATATACACTGTCCCATCAGTGTCAGCTCAAGTAGGATTACATGTAAACATTAAGAAACCCGAGCTGAAAACTTCAGAATGGGATATCCTTGATAGGCCCACCGACTTTACATATACAACTGGTAATTTTGAAAACACCACAAAGCCAGACCACATTTTGGAATTGGCAGGATTAGGGCTATGTTGTTTTTATAGTTTCATTAATCGTATTTTTAACATTAGATTGTAAAGTCGTCTGATTAATTATAAATTAATTCCGGGTCTTTCTGATTATGACTGTATATAAGAACAGAAGTATCTTAACCTATTTTAGACGAATTTTATCTCAATGATTTATCAATGCTCAAATCATTAATCTAGTTTATTTAAAAAAGTTTTCATGTTAATTTTAAATTCGAAGAGTGAAAATTGAAATACTAGCTGAAGTGCCCGGCGTTGCCGAGGTTACTCATAGTTACTTCCGCCGTTTACCCACGCTTGGTCTTAAATCAGGATTTTAACTAAAATTCAAATTTTTTTTCGCCATGGGTTTCCCTTTCCTAAATTTGTTCCAGCCTTTGGCCTAGTATAGCGAACACATAAATGAGCGAAGAGCTTTATTATATAGATATATGTACAGTACATTGTTAAAAGAATACAATTAACCCTATCACCATGGGGAAAGGGGGTTACTCCGCCCTAAGGTCTTATTTATATATGTTTTTTTGTATTCCTCTTCAAAAAATTAGGTACAAAACATGTGTCTTGTATGTTATTCTACTTAGAAATCACCCAACCTCGTAGATTTTTGTTCTTCATGTTTGAACATTAGTACATGCATTGTACATAATAACTTCACTTAAATGAGATGACTGGTTTACTGTCCTGATGTGCCGTCTGTAATGTCCTTGTATGTACACTGAGAACCAGATAACTGTGGAATAGGACACATAAACAATATTCAATATCAAATCAAATGGGTCTGTTTACACTGCACAATTGCTGTGTCTCATGTTCTTTGGACTATTCAACGTTTTCTTGTTCGAACAATCTCCCGCTAGATGTCTAAAAGTTGTACAAAGGAACTGGAGTTTTCAAAACCGAAGATTTAATTTCTGATCAGATTTAAAGAACACGACCTGATATATTTTTTGGCGTTTTACAATAACATTAAACAAAACGAAAACTATGACCACCCCCCTTATCATTAAAACATCTAGTAGAGATTTAGGTAATAATTACTGGATCGTGACAAGTTGACATGTTGACATCAGAAAACCATGTTTTCAAAAATACAGAAACCACATGATTTAGGATAATGGATCAAACTGGTGTATATTGTTATATTCTTGTAGAAACACGATATCCCCTCCACCTTCTCAAACACTCTAATTTTATTCAAAATTATCATGATCTCCCGATTTTTAAAGAAACATTTTCTCAGGGTTCTTCAGTAATGGTCTATAATTAGATAGATTCCAAGTTCATGCCATTTTTTCCGGAATATGAATTCCAGAGAGATAAATACCGGAAATACAAGCTAAGGAAAGTTCCGAAATAAATGAAAAAAAGAAGACACTTCCGAACCTACACTTTTGTAAAAGAAAAATTCCGGAAATACGCTTTTGTAAAGGATAAATTCCGGAAGCAAATTCCGAAAATAAACAAAATACACTTGAAGAAAAGGTCAAATTAGGAAATACACACCTAGGAAATTTCCAGAAATATAAACTAGAGAAAGACAAATTCCGGAAATACGCTTTTGAAAAAGATAAATTCCGGAAGCGAATTCCGGAAATAAACAATGGGAAAAGCAATTTTCTAGAAAATACACTTGAAGAAAAGGCCAAATTCGGAAATACACACAAGTGAAATTTCCGGAAATATAAACTAGAGAAAGACAAAAATAGTTTATAACCACATATAGATATAGATATAGATACATATAGATATACATATATAAATATTCAGGTTGTAAAATGTATATGTATATATAATATATATATCTAGGTTGTATTGACATCATAAATATTTCCTTGAAGGGTTCTGCATGTTGTATTCATATCAGGTTCTCTGATTCTCCAGATACACCTAGAGTATAGGCAGTGGCCGGATACAGTATCTATACCCTGTGATGGGTTGGGTGGGACCAGGGTTTAGTTTAGGATGAGAGAAGGATGAGATAAACCAGAGTCGGAACTAGGATTTATGGTTTTATCTTCTTCCGTCCGTCCTGTTTAATGATTCAATCAGTAAATAAACTCTTGAACAAAACCTTGGTTTCAAACTGAGTTCTGAACATAGCTTTTGTCTGTATCTGAATTTATGTTTATGTTTAAAACATGAAATTACGATGTTCTAATTTTTGTGTGGCCAATTAGCATCTTGTTAGGTTAAGAACCTGATAAAAATTTCAAAAAATAATCTTTTTAATCCACTGCTCTAACCTTGAAATTTAACCTTAAAAATATTTTTTAGAAATATTTCAAAAATATTTTTTTGTTGCGTCCTACGAACCTTTAGCTCCTTAAGATTTCATGCATCTGAATAGTTTCCACTAACAAGATAGTAACATGATCATGATTTCTAATACACAGAACCCACCATTTTTTCTTCAGAACTAATCACTGAAAAATCCTGTTATTATTTAGAAATATTTCAAAAATATTTTTTTGTTGCGTCCTACGAACCTTTAGCTCCTTAAGATTTCATGCATCTGAATAGTTTCCACTAACAAGATACGTAACATGATCATGATTTCTAATATACAGAACCCACCATTTTTTTCTTCAGAACTAATTACTGTAAAATCTGCTATTTAAGTCCCGGTCCGACTTTCTAGGTGCTAGAACAATCAGTACAGTACTTAAATACTATATAAGGGACAGTACACCAACTAAAAAGTCTCACTGTTGATTTTCTTGATGATAAGCAGTTTTATGATTTTGCCAGGGAGATTTTGGTTTAGAAATAGTGGAAGTTTTATTGGGGGACTACCGCCCCCTGTAAATGTGAAGAATGTTCTAAAGAGGAAAAACACAGTTTTTTCTTCTTATTTTTGAAATAACTTGAAATCAAGTCACGACTAGTTGGAGTTAACAAAGACAAAACTAACAGAACACCAACATTTTACCTTGAAATACCAACATTTTACCTCCTTCAAATACAAGAATTAAGAATGTTTTCTAAAGTTTGGTCAGGAGATAAAATGTCAGTTCGGTTAAATTTGAACAATTATTTGATGTTTATTTCTTCTTTGTTCATCTTCTTATTTTGATATTTATAATTAACTGTTGCATCCTCGTAACTTTGTGTTTTAAATTGTATTAATGCCAGTCCTAGAAATAACTTGAGATTTGAGGCAGCTTGCAACCCCCCCCCTCTTCTTAAGTGCTGATTATGCCTTTTTAGCTTTTATTTAGAATTATGAGTAAATTTCAAAACGCACATTTCAAAAAGAGTATTTTAGAAATATCACAGCAACGGATCTAAGAAGAAATTGAGTTGCCAGCCACAGACGAAAATATCAAGAGCTAAATCGGTGTATTTCTTTATGTACTTTTTATTCGAAAAAAAATTAAACTGAAAAACAAAATAATATCCAACCACAAATGCGGGAAAATAAAAATCCGGTTTTTAAAAATAAAAGAGCGCATCTCTAAAAGTTTTCAGCATCTAAGATATGAAAAAACGTCGGTTGTTGCTCGTATAAAGATTTAAAGCAACCTTGTGCATTGGACATGCAACTTCTTTTTTTAATGGATTATTGCTTCAAATTACGTTTACAGTTGCAAATTACTCTTATTTTGGAATCCAGATCAATGTTTGATCTAAATCTTTTACTAATCTGCAGTTTAACTTTAATCTTTATCAGATATCCCGTAAAGAGTGTAGTCTGAGGAAACGAACAGCCAATCAGAATCCAGAGAACCTTGCTCTCGACCAATGAGAGAACAGAGAAGTTGCGGATATCCAAAATCAAGAGATCCAGCAGCTTCTGCGTAAAATTCCAACGTGCCCACTGTGGATATCGAGATCAAGCGATCGGGATTTTAGGTATTCTAAACCAAACCTCCCAGCTCAATCCCTTTAAGGAAGAATTTATAGATGAGTGGATGAAGAAGATTTGGCTCCGGATGAAACAAAGACTGCCACAGTTAATTTTAGAATTGTTTATGTCGAACCGTAAATAGATAATATTGAATATTCATGATATGCTAATTTTTTGGTCTCTTTCTCATACCTTGAAACAGTGACAAGATTGTAACACAATCGTTTACAGTTAAATATTCTTGAAATTTAAAAACCAGATATATATACTCTGGATTTTAGTCAGAGGGGGTAAGTCAGGGAGTAAGGAATAAAAAGGAGATATAACTGACGCGGCCCGCCCTACCATATGATTATACATGCTTTG
>NW_019397123.1:32751-39712 GCF_000591075.1 Eurytemora carolleeae
CCCCCCCCCCTTCCCTCGACTATTCGTCATTTGTTTGTGTACTGTAATTGTATATTGTTTGTGAAAGTATCCGAACCAATGGTTAGATTAACCCCCATTTATCTCTCTCTCCATGTATAGACCCCAGCTCCCCAGATTCTAACTACAGGCAAGAAACTTGATAGATTACTTCGCCATTCAATAGAAATTTGGACAAATCATTCTGCAGTCTCATGCACACATTTATTTACCCATGTTTAGTATTTGTGTGTACTCAATGCTCATGTAAGCGTGAAATCTACGTTAACTTAGAACTCTGGATCACGATCTGTTCAACTGTAAGAATGACTTTTGATAACTCTGTTCAGCAAATCTTATGCCTCATGATAACAATGTTCAACTAATCTAATGAAACCTGATAACTTTGTTCAACATATCTAAAACTCTTAATAACTCTGTGCAAAAAAATTTGAACGACTCTTGATAACTTTGTTTAAAGAATAGAATAACTCTTATATAACATTTTTCAGTGTTCACGGATCACCCTTGAAAACAGATCTAAAACTCTTAATAACTCTGTGCAAAAATTGAATAACTCTTAATAACTTTGTTCAAAGAAAAGAATAAATCTTTGATAACTCTTTCATAGCATGGTTAACTGATGATTTTTGAAAAACTGTTCTACAAACCAAATTTCTTGTTAACTCTGTTCAACAGATTGAATTCACGAATGACTCCTGAACAAAAACTGCGCAAAACCGCACAAAACTCTTTGCGTTTCATGCGCAAAAGTTCGCAAAACAAACTTTTGCGCGAAAATAGCGCAAAAAATATAGTCATTTTGTGTAAACCATAATCGAATGACCCATGAAAAAAATAATTATAGCAAAAAAATACATTTAAAAAAGAATTATTGATGTTTCAGGCTTCTTTGCTGTTTTGAACCATTTGTGACGCAGCAAAAGAAAAACTATAAAGAGTTGCAAAAAGCTATCCTTAAACTTAAAAAGGTAAACAAAACAGAGTCGTTGAATGAAATAGTTGGCTAACCCTGGAATAAATATATTTTTGTATTGATTTAGATGGAGTTCGGACTCATGCGTGCTCCTAACTCTATCCTAACCCGGAGACGGAACCTAACATTGAATTCGGAAGTTAACTTTTCGCCGCAAATCTTTGTATGGCTCATTGTTCTCGGACGGAAACCATGTTTCTCCAAGGGATGAAAACCAACCTGGAGCAATCAACCTCAGTGAACAATTCCCTAGTTTGCACGCTTCAGGACAAAATCTTGCAGATTCTGAGATAAGGGTTGGGTGGGGTAAATAAAGAATTAGGATAAATATCCGGGAACCGGAAGTACCATTAAAGGGACTGTAGACGTATTTCCATTTTAAGAATTAAATTATCCCAGTTCCCAATTGTACTATCTCAAAATTTATTTTCTATTGTGTTTTTTTGAAGAAAGGAAAATGAGAATTTTAAAAAAAAAACGCAGGAATCTAAAAATATCCAATATTTTTGCGACAGAATGCACCATAAGCTTTTAGTTTTGATTCTAAGCGCGGATTCTTTGATGATTTTACAATATATAAAACTCATAAAATAGTTTTACAGGTTGTAACAAGAGATCTAGTATTAAACCTTGATAAATCCTACATATCTCCTGATGCTGGAACCTTGGAGCCAAAACAGGATGATTTTCGTATTTTCTCGTGTTTACAATTCATCCGACAAACAGAAATAATTTAAAGTATTTCTTTTAGAACGCTATACGCACATTTAGACCTAGATACATTAATCCAAATATTTGTAATAAACATGTGTTAGTTGGTTTCCCCAAGGCCGGACAACTTACACAATTCGCAACAAAGGAATTGAGTCTTTGTCACAAACTGTGATTTTCTAATTCCTATATCTTTGCAGTCCAATGAAGAAGACCTTTGATTGTATTTTTGCTTGATATATATCTAAACATGAACATAGGAACAGGAGAATTTAATTAGTTTAGTTTCTATTATCATCCACAATTCATGGTTTAATGCTGATTCAGAGAAATAGGAAACCATTTCCGGTTTCTTTAATTCATTACTTCAATTGTGCTATTGTATGTTTGGTTCACACCCCAGTAAAACAATACTGTTTGTTTGGTCTGTCTGTCCTATAATAATAAACATCAAGTGGATTGTCTGTTTGGTTTAAGAAAGCGGGATAGGAGTTTTTGTACAGACTTTGAGAATGTTTTCCCTCTTGTTCAGCCAACTATTGAATATTAAATGGAATGAGTTGCGCAACCCTGAGCTAAGAAGAGGTTATATAAAACCCTATTAGAATGCTGGGCGGAGTCAAGATGGCAAGATTACAACATTTCAGATCAAAAAGAATAGATGAAGGATTTAGAGACTAGACAGGCAGAGATACAAATGGAGATACAGATAGGAGAAGGACGTAGCAGGGATAGGAGAAGGATAGAGTAGGATAGGAGAAGGATGGAGTAAGGATAGGAGAAGGATAGAGCAGGGATAGGAGAAGGGTAGAGTAGGATAGGAGAAGGATGGAGTAAGGATAGGAGAAGGATAGAGCAGGGATAGGAGAAGGNCCAACCGAAATTGAATTGAAATAGAAGTAACCAAATAAATCTCGCCCTGGTTAGTTCATCACCGTGATCCCTATATTTCTCCTACTCTTGCTTTATCCTACGCCTGCATGCATTTCTCCTGCTCCTCATCCTACTCCTACATTTATCCTGCTCCTCATCCTATTCCTACATTTATCCTGTTCCTCATCCTACTCCTACATTTCTCCTGCTCCTCATCCTATTCCTACATTTATCCTGCTCTTCATCCTATTCAGACATTCCTCCTGCTCCTTATCCTATTCCTACATTTATCCTGCTCTTCATCCTATTCTTACATTTATCCTGCTCCTCATCCTACTCCTACATTTATCCTGCTCTTCATCCTATTCCTACATTTATCCTGTTCCTCATTCTATTCCTACATTTATCCTGCTCCTCATCCTATTCCTAAATTTATCCTGCTCTTGCTTTATCCTACGCCTGCATGTATTTCTCTTGCTCCTCATTCAATTCCTACATTTATCCTGCTCCTCATTCTATTCCTACATTTATCCTGCTCCTCATTCTATTCTTACATTTATCATGCTCCTCATTCTATTCATACATTTATCCTGCTCCTCATCCTACTCCTACATTTATCCTGCTCATTATCCTATTCCTACATTTATCCCGCTCCTCATCCAATTCATACATTCATCCTGCTCCTCATCCTATTCCTACATTTATCCTGCTTTTCATCCTATTCCTACATTTATCCTGCTCCTCATCCTATTCTACATTTATCCTGCTCCTCATCCTATTCTTGAATCAATGCTTATTTTAGTTCCTCTTCTATTCTTTACTCGTCATATCCTGTTCTGATATTTCAATTCGTCCTCTCGTGTTTTTATAGATTTATCCTTTTCCGGTCTAGCTTCAGTCTTTTGTCAAGTTGTGTTATTCCATGGTTTACTCATTGTTAGACTCCTGATCAAATTTATCAATCCTTAGTATCGTTCTTCAAGGACATGATAAAACTAATTTAATTGGTTAGAATTACTACGGTCATCATATCATCTTCAAGGATGGTTCAAGGGGAGGTGGAGAATGAGGGGGGGGGGTGTGTGTGGAAGAGTAGATTTGCTACGGTTGAGCGAGGGGTTTGGGGAAGAACAAATTTGAAAACATGTCCAAAACTGTGTTTATTCCCACCATATTTGGAGGATCCTCTTACTAAACAAACACGAGATATTGAGGACATGACAAACGGACACTTGATTGAATATTAAATATTTAAATTAACAATAATCTGCCTATTTCCTCCCCAGGCTTAAAAAAAATATGTTTTTGTATATTTATGTCGTCTCATGATTGATAAAAGAAATAAATGAAGAAAGGATACATTTGGCTCCATGGAGTATATCAAATGGTTCTTTCCGTTCATCAGAAGTCACACGACTCCAAGACTAGACTAGACTAGAGACTAGACTAGACTAGACTAGACTAGAATAGACTAGACTAGAACTAGACTAGAATAGACTAGACTAGACTAGACTAGACTAGACTAGATTAGATTAGATTAGACTAGACTAGACTATATTAGATTAGACTAGACTAGACTAGACTAGACTAGATTAGACTAGATAAGACTAGACTAGACTAGACTAGACTAGATTTGACTAGACTAGACTAGACTAGACTAGACTATTTAAAGATTTCATTTAGTTCCAGCTGTGTATTCGTTTAGCTATTATTTTTTCATGAATATGAGATTTGGTTCTCACAAGGCAGGTTTGTGTGTATGTGTGTTACCCAACAAATAAAGAGTGAGGAAACAGAATACTTGTCAATTCATCTCTAATATTCTAAACCTTAAATCTTTGTAACCTTAAGTGGTTAGATTTCAAACCAATAATACTGATACATCAAATTTTCGAAGATTAAAATATCAGAGGTTGCGCAAAGGAATCAAAGTTTGAGGCTAGTAATCAGTTCACTTGTGTGCCATTTTACATGTATAAATGTAAAATAAAGATATTATTGAGTAGTGTGTAGTGTATAATATATTGAAATCAAGTAATTGCCTTATTAGGCGTCTGCTTATACCATAGTTCAGTATAATGCATATTCTAGAGGTAAAATATATTCATGATGCTTGGTATCCGTACTTCAAATATAACCATTGTTTTCCTTCAAATATGTTAGCTTTTAACCGTTGTTGCTTTGAAATAAGCTATTATTAGTCATTCTCAAATTTCCGCGGATTTTCTATATATTTTGGCGCATTTTCAAAAAAAAAACAGTCGCCAAAAATATTTTATATATATTGATAATGAAGGATAAAATACTGTTTCACTTTCACTGCAAATTATCTGAATTCTACTAATATGTCTTAGAACAGTGTTAAAAACATTCATTAAAATATCTCCTTGAGAAAATGCAATGTTTTCTAAACTTGTTTATTCAGACAGAGATAAGCACCTGAAGGTTGTATTTACACAGAATACATAGACAGGTGAGATATGATTGAATGTAGTTTTTGTTAATTTTTTTTTTTGCAAAATGACCTCTAAGCGATTTTTTCCAATACCTTTGGATTTGAATTCACAAAAGTTAGAAAATTAAAACAAATTCTGTTAATTCTGTAAATTTTGATATTTTTTACCTTCATGTTTTATTTTTTATATAAATACAGGAGTTCAAATGATACATTAAAGGGAGTGTTCGCGAAAAATGAAAAGGGGGTATAGACTTATGTCGACAAATATTCGATGGTGATCGCTACTAATCTTACTTCCATCTGTTGCGTCTATAATGAGAAAATTGTTAAAAACGACTCATATCGAGGAACCTAGAGTCCATACAAATTCAGAAAGTTGCAATATTCGACTTAGTTCGTTATAAAATCAATTTAATTCCAAACAAACTATTCAGATATTACAAACAATAATCATCGTTTTTTTTCGACACATTCGTACATAATTGATATTTCATAATATTTTTTATGTTTTATGATCCGAGAGTTACTGTGTAACCCATTCATTCCTGTTTCGCGGATTTTTGATAATGAAGACGACATTAGTTTGAAAAAAAAAATATTATGAAATAACAACTATATATACGAACAGATGTACAGATAGAAGTAAGATTAGTAGCAATCACTATCGAATATTTTTAGACGTAAGAAAATGTTAATATAAGATTAATAAAAAAAACTAAAAATTCGACTTAGACTAGACTTTAGATCGTTTTTAAACAAATCCCAACCCTACTCTCTAGCACTAGAATTATATCATTTTCTTCTCAATATATTTCGCCAAAAACTTTGGCATCATCAGGAGTTCGTCCTATAATATAACAGATATAAGCAAAAAATAAAAATAAATAATACAAACACAGCAACTAAAATAAACAAAGAAGAGACTAGGAATGAATACTGCACTTTGGATGAATATAGAATTACGAATATGAAAGATAAATACAAGGTTGGGTTAGGTATCATGAGAGGATATAATACAGTAACCCGTCCTTGTATATCATAATATCGGAGATGGTCCCAAGGACACTTATCCAGGAAACTCGTTCAATTACCATTTAGAAACAAATTTGTTAGAATTAATGGAATTAATTTCAATGATAATATTAGTGTACGGGTTTAGAGGTTTGAGGTAGTCCCCTCACGGTGGTTTCATTCGTAAGAAAAGATGGGGTGTAAATACATGATATTTTTATGTAAAACAAACTACAACGTTTTACATCCAAACTCTCTGTATCGACCTACGTTCAATCATATTTCATCTTTAATGGCAAATACGAAAAATCTTCATCTAACGGATAAAAATGGGTTCTAAAAGTAAGGATAGCTGACTTCTAACCAGGACACCTAATTTACCATTACTGCACACCTCTTCAGGCTTAAAGCAGCTTCAGAGGCCAGAACATTTATATTTTAAATCTGTTCAAAACGCGCTAAGTCGGTTCCTCTACCACCTGACTTAACTTTAAGTCGATAGACACATCAACCACTTCTTTTGAGTAACTTAAATTACCATTTGATGAATTTCCTGTTTCCTTGGAATCAAACTTAAATCCCTCATTTCAAAAGTTTACGTTGTGGATCAATCCCAACCAAAAGGTTTAGCCTCAGGTTTCTTTTCAACATAAGAAAATAAGCAAAAAACTATTTACAGATTAAAGAACCTTGGCAGTATAGTTTCTGATGCACTGTATGTACACATTATATATTGTGTTCATGAACTCGTGTGGGGGGGATGAATATGCATGTTATTAAGGGGTGAGGGAGGGATTAATTCCCGGGTTTTATAACTATGAGACTTTTATCCAACTATATTGTTCGTTCATTGTTTCATAGTAAATATGTCTGCAGTAGGGGCGTTTTAATGGGGGGGGGGGCTATGGGGGCTG